>NW_015176485.1:692459-709927 GCF_001447785.1 Gekko japonicus
TGGAAGCATTTGTGTGTCTGCCAGCAAATCGATGGCTGGGGTTGGCAACCCCTTTCCCTGTGAGCTGAAGTGAGGATATTATCTTTCCCTGTGCTTGATTTTCGAGGAGGGAACCCTATATTTGGGATCCTGAAAGCAAATTAAAAAGATGGAGAATGTGCAGGTTAACACTGCCAGCATCCGCACTGGCCCATCACTCACCTAGAGAAAAGTACATGATCCTAAGGGGTAAACATGGACCAGCTCCCACCCCCATCCTTCACTGACAGTGAAGAAGCAAACAGCCAAACTTATGTGTAGTCCTTTTGTAGTGTAAGGGAGTAGGGGTGCCCTGGCCTGGATAGTCCGGTGTCCCAGCTGCAGGGCTCATGGGGTATACGGTGGGACGAGGAGCCAACCCCAAAGATCCCCCGGGCCCCACTGAAGTACTTATGCAGCCAGCAGAGGGGGCCAGCAAGAGCAGAAGACTGAGCTGAGCCTGGACTGACTGCAGGTCGACCCATGACCACCGCGCACCGAGGCAACAACTGTGGCTGCCAGTGCGACTCCCCAGGATGCAAGTGTCAGGACCCACCGTCAAGCAACTGAGTACACGCTTCTTCAAAGGTTATACTTTTATTGCCAGTACAATGGTAGCATGACCATAGTCACTGTTAGGAATAGCAAACCCCTAGACTCAGGGAGAGATATAGTAGATTCAAAAGCTACGGGCCAATTGGCCTGACTCCCGCGAGTGGGAACAAGTACCTGGGCCGTTAACACTAAAAGCTGGGAACCGAAAGCAGTCTCACGGATGAGTTATGTGGAGACACTACATCTGCAGCCTACAAGGTCAGAGATAAGCGCAGGGAAAGGAATGCAGCTCAGGCTGGTACACAGGAGGGAAGGGGGTCCAGTAGGGGCTCCTTAACCTTATGGCAGCATAGCTGACAGCGAGGCAGCCGGGCAGGAAAGCACTAGAATGCGGGGCGTGGACCTGCTCCCACAGCCATGGCCCCCAGCTGCTCAGAAACGCAGGGCCTGGCCCAAGCCCTGGGGGCGGAAGCAGCAAATTGGCGGGTGGGACGCTGCCCATGCAGCATGGGCGGTGTCTTGAAGTAAGAAGGGGATCAGAGCCGGGGAGTGAGGGGCAGGAGCAGGGAGGTGGGGTGGGTGTTGGGAAAGCAGCTACGGAAGGCCCCAGAGACAGCGAAGGGAGTGGCTGACACCCCAAGAGTGGGTTGCCAGCGGGAGGTGATGGAACCCCCACCATACCCAAGGACTGAGACCTTAAGCCTCCCCAACTGCAGAACTATACTCGGTCAGGGTGGAGAGGGCGGGCGCCTCAGCGGAAGAGAGTGAAGGGTTTGGGGTTGGGGGGCTCGTGCAACACCCACCCAGGCTAGCCCGATCCTGTCAGATCTCAGAAGCTAAGCAGGGTCAACCTAAATTTATTGACTCTTATTATTGATTATAACATCACTATTGGCTCCTGGATGCATCGAATTTTTCTGACCAAGCGGGAAAGGTACACCATTGAACTACAAATACAGGAAAGTGTACCTGAGCGTGGCAGCAGACCATCAAGACTGAGGCCTCTGGTGAATACCTTTGCCTTTGGTCACAGACGGTATTCATTAAAAAATTTCATCTTGGTCAATTTATAAGAAATTATTCTTGCACTGTAATGTCAGGAGCCATTCTGTAACATCATTTGTTTGAACACTGAGGAAGATCAGTGGGCTGAAACGCATGTGGTCAGGGTCAGTAATGGTCATTTTTGGTTGTCACTGTACATTTGATTCTTAATTGAGGCTATCACCAGGGCCAATATCTCTGGGGTTTTTTTTAATTACGTTTTAATAAATATATGTATATTTTTGTATATCTGTCGATATTGAATGTTTTTACTTTGACTAACAGAATTATTGGGCCTATACATTCAGATCTTCTTCACCTTTACATTCTTAATTCTATTCAGTTTGGTTTAAGACCTCCCCCTCCTTTTTTCCTGTTTTCAGTAGAGTTTAGGTAAGCCCGGTGTAATGAAAGGTGCAATTTTGCATGGCATTTTAAACACTGTAAATTCATGCCAAAGTATGAAACAAGGTATGCTAAAAGAGAAGTTCTTTAAAAGAAAAGGAAAAAGGCCCACAGTTCTTATGCCTTGAGAACTTCTTCCTGTTTCTTGAAGAGTATTTTCCCAGTGAAAGCCCTGTGGTGATGATCGGATAGTAGTAGCTGCATTGTGTCAATAGTCTGTGCCTGCCAGTTCTGTATTTATTGCACTGATGGAGATTGTGTGACATTGCGAATTTATGCCTTTAAAACTTATGGCGGCAGCTTTTAAATAGTACTGAGCTAAAGAAAGCATCCATTTGAAAGCACATAAATATTTATATGTAATGAAAAAGTATGATTTCATACTGTGTTCTGGGAAAATGTGGGGCTACTTGGAAGATTATTAGTGATTCCTCATTGAAAAGATCGTTAATGGGGGACACTAATGAAATTCAGTTTACCCATCACTGTTGATCTTTCCCTTTAAGACACGGTTACAAGATGTTGGGTGAATGGTAGTGTTCACATTCAAGACAGTGCTGAGGTCCAAAATCCCAGGTATTTACAACCTGAGTGTATAGCTGAGAGAAGCCCCTAGCGAGTAGAATCTTTTATGTTATGCAGGAATTTCATGGTAGATATTCCTCAGCAGATCAATTGAAGTGGGGAAAATTCCTTGGATTCACATATAAAGCCCTGGCTTTAAGTTACATATAGTTAAGTTTATCATCTGAGTACAATATGTAACATGGCAGTGTCCAATGTAGTAGTAATTAAAAACTGTAAATACCTTTGAATTGGCTGGGTTTTTTAAAAAAAATATGTTTGTTGGGTTTTAAATATAATAGAAGCCTATATAATTACATAAAAACAAGAACATCAACAACAATACATACAGTAACCTAGGACAGCATTTTTCTTTTCAGCAACACAGGCTAGACCCAACAGGAAGAAAGAAACAAGACAAGCAGAAGTTTTTTTCTCTTATACTCAATCTTTAAGTCGATTCTAAGTAGCTACTTCTATCTCTGTTCCTTTTAAGATTTAAATACTACATTCTCTGCGTTATGCACTTAATTCATATTAGTAGTATAAAATGTTCAGATTTATTCCTTTTACAATGCACTGTTTAAAATCACCATTATCCTGTTACTTTGAAATTTCTCCAATAATCTACCTGTTCATTGTTTTTAGTAGATACAGGGTTTAATGTTGATTTTTTTTTGTTTTTAACATATTTATCTTTTGTTATCATTCTAAATTTCCAATCAACATCCACACCATTTAGATTAATTTGTCATTTTAATGAAACTATTATCTCGATCTTAACTTAAAAGTTAATTCTGCTATTCTTTAAATAGAGGTTTTACACTTATTTGCACCAATATCTTCCAGTTATTGTCTATTAAGTCTTTATCTATCTTTGTTTATCACGAGATTTATCTCTGTCCATCAAAATCCTACTAAATTATTATTAAAGTTAATTAGAGCTTCATTACAATATTCTAACACACTTAAACACAGAAACAATTAAGCATCTATATTCTAACCTCTCCTGCTGTGTTAACAATCATTCCACTAATCTATCAGTTCATTATTTTTCCCTTATCAACACCAATTAGATTAATCTACCAATTTATTGAAATCCTTCTACTGATCTTAACTTATAGGTTCACTGTATCACTCAAAATCATACTAAACTCTTATTAAAATTAATTACAACTTAATTACAATATTCTAACACAGTTGAACCCCAACACCTTTAAACAATGAAACGTCCATATTATTACCAGCACCTTTTACCTTTAAATTACACATAATTGCATTTTCTTAGTCACCACTAATCCTTATTTTATAACCCTAACAGACTGTTGTTGTATCTTTATTGAGTTATAAATGGATCACCTTAAAGCGCAGAGTGTTGTTGGGATGAATTTTTATACAGTGTTGAAGTCAAACAAGTCATGTGTAAGAGAAAGTTTTCCGAAATTAAAATTCCTTTTCTCTTTAGGTAGCTGATCGTCTTTTTTCATCTTTTGGGCAAGATATCTTGGATGCTCTTTATTGGACAGCTACAGAACCAAAGGAGAGGAAGCGAGCGCACATAGGTGTGATCCCCCACTTTTTCATGGCTGTGCTCTATGTCTGTATCCTTCTGCATCACAAATGTGATTATGGTGCCAAGTGAATGTCAGTTCTTTAAAGATATATATATCTGATTGAGGATCTGAGCCTGATTGAGGATCTATGAAACTATCAGCATAAGAACTGAATCCTTGCCAGTTGTGGTTTTATTATTTTTCGAAGCTTTAATCTGACCAGATCTGAATAAGGACTCAATGCCTGCTTCACTCTAGTTAATGCCTTTCCTAACATGGTTCTGAAGGTAGACTCTAAAATGTTTGCCCTCCAGAAAGCACATGTTTTGGTGACTGGGAAGCCCATACATTCTCTTGTCTGTGTTTATTGTTGGATAATTTCTTCATTATTTCTGCTATTTCAGTGGCTTTCATCTTGGTAGCTTTCCTGGTGTTATTTATCTCACTGGATGCAAAAGCTGTAAGGATTTTCTTTGCAAGATCAATAGTTGTGGTGAGTCTCAGACAGCTAGCTAGTTGGTAACAGTATGGGAAGTAGAAGAAGAAGAGATTGGATTTATACCCCGCCCTTCACTACCCGAAGAAGTCTCAGAGCAGCTTACAATGTCCTTTCCCTTCCCCTCTCTACAACAGACAACCTGTGAGGTAGGTGGGGCTGAGAGAGCTCTGAGAGAACTGCTCATGAGAGAACAGCTCTGAATGAACTTGTGACTGACCCAAGGTCACACCAGCAGCTGCATGTGGAGGAGTGGGGAATCAAACCTGGTTCTCCCAGATTAGAGTCTGCACTCCTAACCACTATACCAAACTGGCAGTTCTTTTAGCGGTTCCTTTAGTTTTTCCCCCTGTCTTCCCACCATATTAGGTATTCTTTGGGGCTGTACAAAGAGATCTTTTTTCAGAGCCAGAATTGGGCTATTTAAAAATAGCCAGTTCATATAAAATAACTGTATGATGTCCAATTTGAAATAGTAATATAAGAGGAAATGGGACAAGGAAAATGCCACATTGCCCTGAATTACCCTGCCAGAATGAGACCTTGTTATGTAAAATGTAAGAAACGTACAGCTAATGTACTTGATAGTGGTTTTGGTAGCAATTTGGTGATGACCCATGTGAACCAGTGGTAGCGTTCCATTACTGATTGTTGAATCTTCTCTCAGAAAAACTGGAATCAGACAGTGAACTTTAATTGAATGGTATAACACGGTGAAATCTGAAAGTGTTTTTGAGTTGGGGGGGGGAATCTGAAAGTACAAGAGAATACGTGTGGCAAACTTCCCCCCCCTTAATAGCCTTTTTCCTTAACTCATCTGAACACAGTCTTGCATGCTATTCTTATAATGGTCCAAGCAACTACACTCAATGTAGCTTTTAACTCCCACAATAAGTCACTTCTTACTATCATGATGTCTAACAATGTAAGTTGCTCTTCAGTTTTATGATATGTTACTGTCTACACTTTTGCCTTTCTAAGAAACAGTTATGTTTTGACAACTTTGTTATACGTTGTCAAACACAGTTTGGCTATTTTAAATGTATCTTTTTTAAAAAAATCTGAGGTATGCTGTTTTCTTTCAATTGCAGTTTGTTGAAATAAAAGGAAGTGTTTTCAAGAAGTTTGAGAAGAATAATTTGTTTCAGATGTCAAATAGTGGTATGTATATTTGTGCCCTACTTACTGCTAATCTGTTGCGTCTGATTTAGTCTTTGGATTCAGCAGAAATGCCGGGTAGGCGTTGTTAATCTGTAGATTCATACCGATTTGAGTAATCGGGCTTTTAGAGGCGTCATACCCAGGGGTCATTTCCTGCAGAAGTGCACAGGGGTGGAGCTCCGGCAGTAAAGAGCCCAGGGGGCGGGCACATGCAACAAGCCCCACCCCTGCTCCCAGCAGCCCTCAGTCAGAGCAAGAAGCAGCCAGGTAAGCTGCAGAGCCCCCCCCCCCCAGCCCCCTGGTCCAAAACAGTCCAGTGGCACCTTTAAGACCAAGTTTTACTCAGGTACAAGCTCTCCCTCCTTTGCGAGGACAGATCTGCACGTCCCCCCCTCCCCAATAGCTAGCAATCCAAAACAGTCCAGTGGAGCCTGAGCGGTGGGTGTTGCCTTCTGACACACTTCCAGTGATGTCAGGGGGTGTGGCATATGTAAATAAGTTATGCTAATGAGCTCCTGCACCTCTTTTTCTACAAAATAACCCCTGGTCATACCTGCTTTCTCCCAAACATGACCTCTCTCCTGGGCTCCTTCCTGCTTATTTATTTATTTTATTTTGCGATTTTTATCCCGCCCTATCCAGTAGCTCAGGGCGGCTAACAACATCATAAATACTAAAACAATAAAAACGATTTTTATACAGTAAAATTGGTGCTAAAATCTATGCAGTCTATACAATTTACAAAATGCTCAGCGACTTGTTCTTGTGATCTTGATGGTAAACGCGTCCCAGCTTAAGCAACTGATCGACCTCATCGGGTCTCATAGGGTCTGGTGGATGGACGGTGCGGCGAGGTGGTATATGATGGTAGTGGCGGCGGCTCCTATCCAAAGGCCTGGTGGAAGAGCTCCGTCTTGCAGGCCCTGCGGAACTGCACTAGGTCCCGCAGGGCCCGGATCTCCTCCGGGAGCTCATTCCACCAGGAAGGAGCCGCCACCGAAAATGCCCTGGATCTTGTATGGGCCAACCTCGCTGCTCGGGGGGCTGGGACTACCAGCCGATGGAACATCCCCGATCTCAGTGCTCTTGGGGGAACATACGGGAAGAGACGGTCCCTTAGATAGGCAGGACCCTGGCCATTCAGGGCTTTAAAGGTAAGTACCAGCACTTTGAAGCGAATCCGGTATGCTATAGGCAGCCAGTGCAGCGCTTGCAGCACAGGCCGGATATGGTCTCGCCTGGAAAGACCCATCAGATCGTCTTGTGAATTATTGTTCTGTGGTAGGAGTGTCACTGGAAGTGAATCAGATCAGGGGGAAACTGTCTCCCATGAACATTACTACCAAAAATGAAAGCCATAGATCCATACTGTAGATGTGTACAGCTTTAATAATTCACCATACTCATGTTTGAACTGTTTTTTAAGTGCATTATGCTGTTAAAAATATCTAGAAGTCTGTTGCTGTTCTAATAAACATTTCTGTGAACTTTGAAGATGGACTGCTCCCTTCTTTCTTAAACTAGATGCTGTGGATTGCTGATTATTTCACCTCCATAAATTACGGCCAAGAGTAATAATGACATCAGTCCTTCTCACAACTTAATAGTGTAGAACATGACTGAAATATATTCCCATCTCCAAGGAAGAATAAAATCATTGTGGGCGCTCAGTGAAATTAATGAGTGATAGGTTTAGAACAGATAAAAGGAAGTACTTCTTCACCTAAAGAGTAATTAACTTGTGGAATTAACTGCCACAGGAAGTGGCGGTGGCTACAAGCTTAGACAGCTTCAAGAGGGGACTGGATAAACATATGGAGCAGAGGTCCATCAGTGGCTATAAGCCACAAGGTATATATAGAACACACTGTCTGGGGCAGTGATGCTCTGTATTCTTGATGCTTGGGGGGCCACAGTGGGAGGGCTTCTGGAGTTCTGGCCCCGTTGGTGGACCTGTTGATGGCACCTGGTTTTTGCCCACTGTGTGACACAGAATGTTGGACTGGGTGGGCCGTTGGCCTGATCCAGCATGGCTTCTCTGATATGTTATTCTAGACACAGAACAGATGAAGCCAGTTTATTTCAGCTTGGTAGCTGGTATATGACGAAACCACAGAACAGCTGTGTAACTTTTCTCGCTCTTTCCTAAAGACAGAATTCATTTTGATAAGTGATACTTAGATGTTACTAACTCAGGCATCCCTGGAGTACCTGTTTTGTACAGTTAGTGATAACAGCAAAAATATTTTCCACTGTTTTTTCCACTAGAAGAAGTGGGCAGTGAAATAGCTATTTTTGTGCCACGTTGCTGGGTGTGTGTGTGGAATCTCAGTGCAACTGATTAAATTGTGATTTAAAGTTATGTATGAAGCCGACAGCTTGAAAATAGGGTTGCCAGCAGGCCTGGAGAAAATGTCTTACCTATTTGATGAGAGGCTTGATGTGTAGCAATGGGCAACTAACCTGTTCCATGGCATAGAGGTAAATAATATCACCAGGTAAAATGGCATCCTGTTAACCCTCTGTTTAAAAGGACAGGATGTTTTTCCTTCAGGCCATTGGCAAGCCTAGCTGGAGAAGCCTAAAATATGGACAGTTGTTCTGGACTCTTTTAGAAAACTGGTTGCAAATTTAGAGAGAGATTAACTGTTGAAGGAATGTGTCAGACCCCATTATATCCAGTGCATGGTGGGGTACAGATAAAGTAAGATCCAGTAAATGGGTGAGCAGGAACTGGTGAAGAAGGACCAATATAGACTCAGATCTAGTCAGTGAAAGTGCAGGGTGTAAAGTGGCATGTAAAATTTAAATCTAATCAAGAGAACAACATGCATTGGCTTAGCAGCACTAGCTGGCGCCTGTAAAAGGGTGGGGGAGTCACAGGTTTAACCAAGATATTCAATAACTGTAGTAAATTAGAAGTCACAAGTCTTGGTTAAAACATGTATGACTGTGGGAAATCCCAGGTTTAGCGAATATATTTCATAGTTTTAGAAATCCCAAGAAGATTCAGGTGGGTAGCTGTGTTGGTCTGAAGTAACAGAACAAAATTTGAGTCCAGTGGCACTTTTTAGACCAACAAAGTTTAGTCCTGGGTCTAAGTTGAAGAAGGGTGTGTGCACACTTTGTAAGGCGTAAGGTCCAGTAGCACCTTACAGAGGAACAAAATTTTCCCAGGCATAAACTTTTTGTGAGTCAAAGCTCTCTTGATCAGATATAAGTATCTGACAGAGTGAACTTTGGCTCACAAAAGCTTGTCCCCTAGGAAATTGCATTGGTTTCTCAGGTGCTCCTGGACTCAGATTTTGTTCCATGAGAGAGAAGTTTCCTTAGGCTGGAGAAAGTGGCAGGATACAAACAAAAGTGACAGTTTTTCTTTATCTCTCATTTTTGCATCCTTGACAGTTTGACAAGTAGTTTTAGCAGGCCAGTTGATATTTAAACGTGTGTGTGTGTGAGAGAGAGAGAGAGAGAGAAAATTACTCTTTTCATGTTCCCTATTTTTTTTTCTTTTTGTCTGTTAAAGTGCCCAAGTGTTTTTCAGCTGATTCCTTATTTTTACTTACTTCTTTATTTCACTCCTCATAGTTAGGCTCATCTAAGCCTGATCACTCTAGTAATAAACCCAAGAGGCATTAAGTATTGGGCCCAAGTTGAATCTCATTTTCATTCTATTGCATTTCTTATCCTAAGCTCTGCTGACCTCCAGCTTGAGTTCTGAATTCCTTTGTAAAGAAAGGTGGTGGTGGTGGTGGTGGTGGTGGTGGTGGTGGTGGTGGTGGTGGTGGTGGTGGGAAGTGCCATCCATTCGTAGCCGACTTATAGCAAACCTGTAGGGTGTTCAAGGCAGGAGACGTTCTGAGGTGGTTTGCCATTGCCTCCCTGTGTGTATAGACCCTGGTATTCCTCAGTGGTCTCCCATCCAAATATTAACCAGGGTTGGCCCTACTTAACTTCTGAGATTTGATGGGATCAGGCTTGCCTGGGCTATCCAGGTCACGGCTGTTCAGAAAGATGCCAGATTGAAATGATTTTCTTATCGTTATCATAGGTTATCGTGTAGGTATGAACATGTATGTAGGCAGAAGTCACACGTATTTGAAGAGCCTGAGCCAGGACATTATTCACTGTGCTGATGTGACTTTCTTTCCCTGGCCACCCCGTCTGTGCAAAGCCAGCTGAGTCCTGGACCACTCCAGGAGTGTCTGCAAATGAGATGCTATAGAGCCCGGAGGCTGGAGCAGCCTGGGTGAGAAGTTTTACAGCTGCTCTAAGCAGCTGTAAAATGTGCAGACTGCAAAGGGCAGTGAGACACTAGGCAAGTTCCCAGGATTCCGTGTCAAAGAGAGAGAGGAAGCCGGTTACAGTTAGGGTTTGCCAGGGCTTGGTAGCCTGCGTGTGGTATGCAGGGCAGGAAGGGGAGGGTCACACCAGCAGACCACTTGATGGCCTTGCACCATAGATTACACAGGCAGGTCCCAGTAGTCCAGCGAGACTCGCTTCTGCACATTTAAGATTATCTGGTACATTACCCTTTACATTAAACCTGCTGCGGTTTTGTTTCAAAATGAAACAGGAAACTCAGCAGTGGCGAAAGAGATAATGTCTTCCTGTCCCCACAGCTAACAATGAAACAACATCTTGGAAACTGGCTTGATGTTCTAAAAAACAAAACAAAAAAACAGAGAACCACAGCCGCAGATAAGCAATAAGAAAGAGAAGACACAAAACTGTATAGACGCTAAAGTAAACAATTACTCATTACTTGTGTCCAAATAGTGTAATATATGACAATAACAATGCAATATGAATCAATGTAAGGTAAAGGTTTCCCTTGCTCAAAAGCCAGTCGAATCTGACTCTAGGGATGTGGTGCTCATCTCCGTTTCCAAGCTGAAGAGCCAGCGCTGTCCAAAAACATTTCAGTGGTCATGTGGCCGGCATGACTAGACGCCAAGGCGCATGGAACACTGTTCCCTTCCCACCGAAGTGGTACCTATTTATCTACTTGCAATTCCTTGCTTTCGAACTGCTAGGTTGGCAGGAGCTGGGGCCAGAAACAGGAGCTCACTCCGTCATGCGGCACTCGGGTCTCAAACTGCTGAACTACCAACCTTCCAGTCTGCAGTTCAGTGTCTTAACCACTTGAGCCACCGCAGCCCCCCCAATGTAAGGTACAAAGTACTATATAAAGTACTATATAGCACGGCTTTGCAGGCCCTGGCTGGGTGGCTCAGACTAAGTCGGCTGAAACTGAATCCAGCGAAGACGGAGGTCCTGTGCCTAGGTTGGGGTGGTTTGGGGGTGGGGGTCCCACCCCCAACCTTTGGGGGGGGGCTTTACTTGTCCCAGTGCTGGAGGTTCGGAGTTTGGGAGTGCTCCTGGATCCCTCCCTTACCATGGAGGCCCAGGTAGCAGCCACTGCCAAGTTGGCCTTTTATCATCTTAAGCTGATTAGGCAGTTGGTTCCCTTCCTCAACTGCGCTGACCTGGCTACAGTGATCCACGCGATGGTCACCTCGAGACTAGACTACTGTAATGCTCTCTACATGGGGCTGCCTTTGTCGCGGATCCGGAAGCTACAGCTAGTGCAGAACGCCACGGCCAGGCTGTCGATGGGTCTCCCTAGATGGGAGCACATCCAGCCTGTGCTGAGGACACTACACTGGCTGCCAATAGCATACCGAGTCCGCTTCAAGGTGCTGGTTCTTACCTCTAAAGCCCTATATGGCTGGGGTTCAACATACCTACGGGACCACCTTTCCCCGTATATACCCTGAGAGCACTACGGTCTGGGTCTCAAAATCGGTTGACCCTCCCTGGCCCGAGGGAGGCCAGGCTAGCTGCTACTATGGCCGGGGCCTTTTCGGTGGCAGCCCCTACCTGATGGAACAAGCTCCCCGAGGAGATCAGAGCCCTGCGGGACCTTTCGCAGTTCCGCAGGGCCTGCAAGACGGAGCTCTTCCGCCAGGCATATAATTAGGGGCCACCGCCATAGTGCACGGCCCGCAAAGTCATCATTGAGCAGCTGCCATAAGAGTTGACGAGCAGAATAACATCTAAGCACTTCTATGCTGGGAGCTGGAAATCCATCTGAAAGCATTCCTTCTGATTGAATTTTAACTGCCACCAGCACTTTGTAATGTATTAATTTTAACTGTTATGTTTTAATTTGTATTATGTATGTTTTTATCATGTATTTATGTCATTGGAAGCCGCCCTGAGCCTGCTTTGAGGGGAGGGCGGGGTATAAATCTGAAAATAAATAAAGTCCAAAACAATGGTCCAAAACAATAGATTGACTAAATTTCCAGATAAAGTATTCGTTTTGTGAGTCTTCTTCTGAATAGGACCGATGTAGAACTTCAGACTGCAAGAATCATCGTTAACATTTGCAGAGTGAGGCTGTATACAGCTAACAAATCAGCAATCTTTGTAAAAAACAATTCTTATGAAAGTCTGCAGAGTGTATCGAAGCGCTGTGATCAAGCCATCATGTGCACCATATTTCAAAGACATACACATCTATACACAGCTTTGGGCTTTCCCTCTCTTATTGTTGATGTTAACTTCTGTCTGCTTGTCTAGCGGGCCTTCGGTATAATAGGCCACCGGGCAAATCAATATTTGTGTGCAGATATATGATCTGTTTATTCTTTTCAGATATCAAGGAGCGATTCACCAACTATGTCCTGTTACTGATAGTGTGTCTAAGGAACATGGAGCAGTTTTCATGGAATCCAGGTAATTTCTGCTGCCACACAACAAATACAGAAATGGAAAGCTGCAAATGTGATTGTTTTGTAGTCACTGCCAGAAGCACACAAATCTTGTGACTGTACATTTTTCGATGTTGGAACCATATTAATTATTTTAGTATATGTCCCTCCTGTGTCACCAGACCTGGTGGTGAGAGTTCTACCCAATGTTTGAGTCGTGTTTGGATTATGTTGTAAATAATCTGCTTGAATGTACGTGGAAGCATGCTGGATAAATGCATCTTGTATGACGTGGCACACCGATCGACTAAGGTCTGTTACAATTTCTTTGTCTGTTAGAGGATGCCCAGTCTGTTATATCAGGGTGTCTGCATACCGTTTTTGCTCTTCATTCGAATCAGAAAAATGTTTGTTTGGAGTATGATAGCAGACAGGAGACTCATCCAGTGGTATAGAAGCTGATGTTGCAGTGGTCGTGTAATCCCAGTGAAGCACTTTTGAGTGATCTTGTTTCTAGCATAGTGGCTTGATTCCTTCACTGACTGTTGACCTAGACTCAATCATGGCAGACCCTTGTTTTAGAGCAGACAGACAGAAAGCAGTGAGTGCAACTTAGTGTGAAGAAGGGATAAGTCGGATGGAGGCTCTACATTTCCCACCCACCCCCAGCCCTGTATAGGGTGCAAGGGGGAAAGGCGGTAGGATCATGCCTCCATGGGTTCAGGGTGCAAACTATGCAACAGAACCCTCTGTGCAATTTGTACCTTTGGTTTCTGCAAGGTGCAGATTACATGGTCAGACCTCATTGTGTTTGGAGGTGTTTGTCTAGGTCAGGGGACGCCAAACTTTTTGTGGACAGCTTTGAAATTGTGAGATGGGATGGTGGGCGTAGCCACAAAATGGCTGCCATTGGACCTGGAGCCAGGCACACAGAAGAAGCACAAGTGCAAGGGGGACAAGAGGAGTCTTTTTTTTAAATACCCTGGGAAAGAGGAGTGAGGGAATAAGATCAGCACTGTAGGGGCAGCTGCCACTTTCTAAAAACTCTAGGTGAGGGTCCGGAAAGGTGTCAGGCACCGTGGCGCCCACAGCGTGGATGGGGCTGAGAGATGTGGGGAACGGAAGTGGGGCCAGCAGGCAAAACTGACCAGTTTATATATAGGTGCAGTTGGAGTCACCGTGTTGGTCTCAAGTAACAGAACAAAGCCTGAGTCTGGTAGCACCTTTAAGACCAACAAAGTTTAATTTGGGGTATAAGGTTTCATGTGCATGCCCACGAGGGCTTATACCCAAAATTAAACTTTGTTGGTCTTAAAGGTGCTACCGGACTCAAGCTTTGTTCAATTTATATATGTGCATTAAACATCTGCACAGAATTTACATCCTGCAGCATTGGGGAAACAGCTGCTCCTGTGTGTTTTTATTTTTGCTGTTTATTTATACACATGGTCTAGATGTCAAAGTTGACAGGAGTTTCATGTTGTCTTATTAATAATAATGTCCTTTATGTGGAGTATGTTTTCTCAAAAGACAGTAGAAAGCCATTTTGGTGTGGGGACTGTCTGGACCCTTTTGATCATATGAAATCGCTTGTTTGTTGTGGGGAAATGTGCAGTTTCCTCCTCAATATTTCCATTACGTATGACCTATACAACATCTGGGATTTTGCTGTGGTGCCAGTGGAGCTTATGTTTTTCCGTTATTGCTTTTTTACCATATTAAGTATGTACATAATTTTTTTTTGTCTTTACAGACCATCTTTGGGTATTATTTCCAGATGTTTGTATGGTGATTGCTTCAGAAATTGCAGTGGACATTGTGAAACATGCCTTTATAACAAAATTCAATGACATTACAGCTGATGTAAGTACACAGGTGAACTGTGAACAGAAGTCCACCCTTGACTATTAGCCACAAGGTATAGATAGGAACTCACAGGTTGGGGCAGGTGATGCTCTGTATTCTTGGTGCTTGGGGGGGGGGTTTCAACAGTGAGAGGGCTTCTAATGTCCTGGCCCCACTGGTGGACCTCCTGATGGCATTTTTGGCCACTGTGTGACAGAGTGTTGGACTGGATGGGCCTTTGGCCTGATCCAACGTTGGCTTCTCTTATGTTCTTATGTTCTTACTATAAATGTTTAAAATTGACATGTATTTGGTGTAATGCAGTTACTGTGCGGATGTAGCTCCTGCACAGAGAGACACCTCCGGAAAAGTTTGTTTTCCTCCCACACCTGCACAGCCATGCACACACACAGGAAGTGTGTAAGACTACTAGAAGGTGTTCATGAGCACAAATCCTGCGCAGCTAACCCTCCCGCCTTGAAACAAGTTACCTTGGTGTGTGCGATCTTGAAAGAGCTGTCGTGATCTGTGGCAGTCTGTGGAACAATTATGCTTCTCAGTTGAAAACAGCTGAATATAATTTTTTTTAAATCATGCAGATCATACTTTATGCGTTATACATACTGCTGCTGAAACTACCGCCCCATTTTGTATCCCCCCCCCCCGGCTCCCCTTAGAACGATATTTCACGCTATCTGCAGTAACTGTTACGTGATAGGAAAATATCTCTGATTTCATCATCAACCTTCTGTGCAGTCCCACATGGGGACTGTGCATGCGCAGGCCAGCCATTGGTGAGGTTTTTCTAGCTAAAAGCCTCGGGGGGACCCTGTGTGCCATAGCAGAGGTCTTTGATCCCGTCCAGAGACAAATGCGCCCCTACCCTCAGTACTTTTGCTGCCAAAGGAGAAGGTTGGAGTTTGGAGAGTCTCTTGCTTCATAGTGCTGAGGAAGTGTCTATTGCTGAACGGTCGCTTCTGAGTCCCGATGGCTCAGAAAGCCCTCTTTTAAAAAATGCACTTCTTGTAGTGCTGAGGACCCAGATTGATGACCACGAACTTTGCTTATTTTGTCTGGGTGAAGGACATAATACGTCCCCATGTAAGGCCTGCCTCCGCTCCCCCCCCAAACCTAAAGGGGACAGAGCATCCAAATTAAAGGCAGCATTGTGGGGAAAGGCACTCAAGGCCTCTCAGCCTCCATCCAAACTGGCTGCAGAAAATTCGGAGTTGACGTGCTCAGCGCTGCCATCCAAATCCAAATCCCAAAGGATCCGTTTGGGTTCACACTCACCTGAGGCACAGGAAGTTCACACTCACCTGAGCCACCAACTAAGAAGGTGAAGGACAAACTGAAGAAAAACAAAAAGGCCCTGCCCAACCAGCTCGTGCCCCGGAACCAATGCAGGTGATGTGGGACAGACACAGAACGCCATCGCCGATCTGAAGATCGCCCCTGATCTCCAGTTCTGAGGGGGAAATAGACGCAGATCTTCCCATTGGACAAGGGCAGCACGACATCAAATCCGAACAAACGGTTCCATGGGGACATTCCCATCCCACCTCTGAGGTGGCCCTCAAATCCGTACGGGATGTTCCTCTGTTATGCAGAAGAATGGAGAGACTCCTTTCACAGACCTATTGATCCGAGCGCCATACTCCTAACCGCCATCAACAGCAGCTTCCTGCAGGCCTCCATCTCCCATAGTTGACAGAAGGGAGGACGAGGTACCAGTTGAATCCAACAGGTCAGCTTCGGACCCGAGCGCGGATGAAAGGGTAGAGGATCAGTCATCTGCGTCCCCGACTGAGGATTTACGCGTGTATAGTGAGCAGATGACTTGCATGGCTCAGTCACTCAAAATCGAGATAATGACTTTGGAGTACAAGTCAAAAGATAAAATTTTGAGTAAATTGTACTCCGATTCACCCGGCATGATCACCTTCCCAGTACTGGAGGGCCTGGACGACATCACTCAAGAGGTTTGGCAGAGACCAGCTTCATTACAGGCCACTTCCAAAAGAACCATTCAACTGTTTGACTACACTCACCCTTCCATCATCCCTCTTCACAGAGGAAATGCAACGCAAAGGTCAACAGGCATTCCACTCAGCACCCAGTGACGGGGAAGGATGCAAACTGGACATTTTAGGGATAAATTGTATTTATCTTCTGCTTTGGGTCATTATGGCTGGTTAGTTGTTCCTATGGGATTGTATGCTGCCCTTCACAGAGCTCCTACCAGAAGAAAAACATCAGCTGGCTAAGGTATTATAGACCAAAGCCATCAGATTGTCTAAGCCAGGGGTGTCAAACATGCTGCCCGGGGACCAGATCAGGCCCCCAGAGGGCTTCCATCAGGCCCGCAGTGGAACCGGCCACCTCCTGCCTCCAGTTCTGCTGCTGCTGCTGCTGCTGCTGCTGCATCATCACTTGCTTTGCCAGACTCTCTTAATCACTCAGCCATTTCATGTTTTAACCTGGGTCCTAGACTCAGAACTTTGAGCATGAGATTTCTGTGGTGAATGTCAATAAATCAAAAGTGGCTTTGCAGCTTACAGAGCTAATATTTGAAGTGTGTTTTTATTTTTAGTTTTTAAAAAGTGCCCTTTGTGTTTGTGTCCTTTACAAAGTTTATATCTCCACTACCTGGCGTTACATTTTATGACATACATGGCCCGGCCCAACAAGGTCTCATTGTCAAATCCGACACCCCTGGTCTAAGCAGCAGATTAAAACAGGGAGACACATCCTGTAGCTGCTGCGGCTCGTGCCATGGCAAAGCTCCATAGTCCTGCGACAACCCGCGTGGTTGAGATGCACAGCATTACCTAATGAAACAAAGCAGAAGATAGAGGACCTACCTTTTGAAGGTTCTACATTATTTTCCCCCAAGAGTGACCAGACTTTGACCTTGATCAAGAAAAATAAGCAAACGACAAAGTCGTTTGTGGCCCCTCAGTTGGGCACACCACAGTATAAGCAAAGGCCCTGCATATGCCAAACGGCACACTTGTCACAGGGAATACAGATATGCCAACCCTAATGAGGCTCATTATCCTCCCCCAGACCCATGTTCACAGTAGGGATGTGCAAAAAAAAAAAATT
>NW_015176486.1:0-4508 GCF_001447785.1 Gekko japonicus
CCCCCCCTTTCTGCATCCCCAGTCAGCCTGCCAAGACAGGCTTGGGGGGGAGCAAAGAGAGAAGAAATTTAAACTTTAAACCCCTTCTTTCTGGAGTTGCGCTAGAGCGGCGGCGCGATCTTTCCATTGTATTCTGTGGGGCCAATGGAGACTCTAGACAGAAGTACTCTAGAGATAAGGAGCTTTGGAGCGGGGTGCTGGGGGCAGGGCTTGCCACCACCACCATTTGTGCCTGCTCCCTGGCTCCCAGAGCTGGGCTCCAGCGCGCTCCGGCTGCAAACGACCCGTGCTTCTATGAATGCTAAGACTGCAAACACTCTGCAGGTTTCCAGGGTGCTTGTCTCTCACTATAAAGAAAGCACACATCTCCACATATACTGAGGCTGAATTTCTAGGCAGAAGGGTGAGATTTTCAGGTTGATGCAATTTTGGAATGTCCCAGCACTGATTCATTGTTTTCTCCCTTGCCCCTCCCCTTTCAGCAGACCTCCCCACTGGACCTTGCAACGCATTGAGCCTTCTTCAGCCTGTACTCACTCGTCTTTGCAAGAGACCTCCCGGCTGGCAGTCCAAGTTGCTAAGTACAGCCTGGCAAACAGAATATCAACTCTGTGTGATCGTTCAGTTACCACTCTATATAATACAGTAAACCTAATATCCTCTGCTTTACGGCCAGCCTCGGAGCTTCTTTTGAATCAAGTGTCGAGTATTTTTGAATTTCTAGTAAAAACAGGAGGAAGTTGAGGTAAACAGTGGGAATCCTCTCATGAATCTTCCAAGGGTGAATTTTCTATGCGATTGGCTAGAACAGAATTAGCAGTTAGTGGGAGGGGTTAGTGAAATCATGTTGGAGTAAACAGAAACTGAGATTAAGGAATGAAGGGATAAGAAAGGTGTTGTAGCAGGCTCAGACATAAAGAAAAAGAGAGAAGAACGGGACAGTGTTTCAGATTAGTCCTGTAGAACTCTTATTGCTGGGGAAATTATTTTTGACAGAACAGGAGGCACATCATGAGGAATTTAGGTCCAGAGTCAAGTGAGCACAAGTCTTCTTTCACTAATATATGCTAACTCACAGGGATTTTATTCACAAAGAGGAGGGTTGTGGTGCTTCATGTTTGCTCTGAAGACTGAAAGTTGCTGGGAGAGGATCCCACCTGTGGGCACCTCAGGGATCATGCCACTGTTGGTTGAGCCTATGTTTGTTCACTTAGAAAAGAATCCTACTCACAGCCTGGCCCTGTGCACTTTATCTTATTTAGTTCGTATGTGGTCTGCCCCTCTCACTGAGACTCAAAATGGGTTACACAGTGTAAGTCAATGCAATAAATCACATGAGACATCTAATAAACAATGCAATAAGACTAGGATTACAGCAATTTGTAAACTAATTACACTTGCTATGTCGTACAATGCAGAATATGATATGACAAAGGTAGAAAGCAACCTAACCCTAATCCCCAAGACAAACCAGCCTGAACCCTGGGTACATGTAAGAACAGAGACTCAGCATGTGCACAATTCACATACATTGAAACAGATTTCCTCAACTATTGCATGCAGGTAGGGGCAGTTGTCAGGAAGAGATTATTAGAGTCAAGATGCATAAGGAACTGAGCAATAAATACAGCAAGACTGAAATAACAATATGGTAGGACTGGACATGGAAGAAGGAGCAGGAGGAGGAGGGGGAGGAGGAGGAGGAGGAGGAGATTGGATTTACATCCCACCCTTCGCTACCCAAAGGAGTGTCAGAGCCTCTTACAAACTCCTTTCCCTTTCCCTCCCCACAACAGACACCCTGTGAGGTAGGTGGGGCTGAGAGAAGTCTTTCCAGAACTGTCCTTGAGAGAACAGCTCTGAAAGAACTTGTGACTGACCCAAGGTCACACCAGCAGCTGTATGTGGAGGAGTGGGGGAATCAAACTCGGTTCTCCCAGATTAGAATCCACGCTCCTAACCACTACACCAAACTGGTTTTCCAGTTCTCTACATAGGATAAACAGGTGAAACCCTATGCCAAAGGATAAATGGACACAAATCTGACATCAAGAATCACAAAACTGAAAAACTGTAGGCAAACTACTGCTGCAAAAGAGACTGTGTATCAACTGAACACACTGAAGCATTAGCGCTTGACCTGAAGGAATTGGTGACAAAATTTGCAAAGGAGAAGGCAGGAAAATGAGGTTTTTGGGAGGTTTTAGCCCCCCAAAGGGGAATTTTTTGTTTGCATTTCTATAAAACTACAACAGAAATTGGGAAGGGAAAATTCTACAATCTAAAGGAAAAAGTAAAAAGAACCTAAAAACCTAAGTTTGGAGGTTTTACAATGCTTAAAACATAGTTATTACACTTATTCAATTACTTTCAAGCATGGAGAGTGCCCGCCAGTCATCACTTCTGTTGACAAAACCAGCTTATCAGACTAGACAGAAAGTAATTCTGAAGCTAAAACACACATAAACACAGCCCTTAAGAAAAATTGGCATCTCCTTTTACGCTTTACTCCCCCCCCCATAGGCAAAATCTTTCAAACCAATGTTCCCTCAGTAAGAACATTACAACAATTTATCTTCTTCCATCTTAGATGTATCTTCTTTTTCCAATTAACTTTTACCTTTTATAAGTCTGGATCTGTCCATTCATGATATAAACCAAGTTCCTTTTTCCAGGGACATCTTCGCTTCCTTAAACGTCTTGAATCAAAAGAGTCCTTCCTTGTTGCATCAAAAACACGCTTATTGGAGAATCCAACCTTTCTCTTAGCAAGCAGATCTTGTGAAGTTGGGGTAGCGATCCCTTTACTCCAAAAAACTGCTTTTCGATCTGCTTCCAATTGCACTGCAAGTAAACTAGACTTTAAAATCTCCTTACCATTCATAAGTCTCTATGACCAAAGTACACACCAAATACTGTCCCTCTGAAAATATAGCCGCTTTTTTAGTACAGATCCAGGTCGCTACTCCACTTCAGCCACCAGAGGGCCCGCGGTTCACTTTAAAGACAGAATCTATGGTTAGGTCACATGACCTAGCTTTCCACTGTTCTCCTTCCTGAAGAAAGCATTGGTCCCGCCTCCCTCTTCACCTTTCATCGCCATCTTTTGGGGATGTTTATATTAGCCGAGAAAGAATGCCAAAGTCTCTAAGTTCTGTATAAACACTCAACTTTCTTTCAGAAAAAACTCTCCGCTACAGTCCATCGCCGCAGTTTGATCAGTCCCTCCTCATGTTTTTGCATTCGCTTAAAACATCGGCAGATAGGGCGTCCCCTCCCCCCCTCCATTTATAGTAGGGGGACTTCACATCTAGGCTTTGGTGTCTCGTATCAAAGAAAACTCACTCATCAGTCCTTGAATCGATCCACCAGGTCTTGTGACGGCCGCTGGGATCACGTGAGGCAGAGAGAGTCGCTAAACCTCCAAGCGCTTGTCCCGGTGGTCGCTTCGAATCCAATACTGGGGATCAGGCAGGACCTTCGGGGCAGAGAGTAGCCCCCCTGTACCAGCTGACGGCTGGAGGTAGGGCTCTGCAAAGCCCCCTGGCTAGGAGCCCATTGCCTATAGGCTCCATAGGGGAGCATGCACAATCACGCTCCCTCCTAATCCCCGATTCATGGCACACATCTCTCGGAGGAGCCAAGAGACGCAGCCATCGTTGAAGCGCCAAAAACCGGAAGCCAGGAAAATGAGGTTTTGATGTGCCTGAAATGGAAACATTCAAGGGACTTTAATTTTAATATCACAATTAATAGGATAAGGCCTCAGTTCAAGCAGGAACACACCGGAGCGCCGCCCCGCCAGTAAGGAGCCCAGGGGGCGGGCACATAAGCCCCACCCCCTGCTCCCAGCCCCACCCCCTGCTCTCAGTCGGGACACGAGGAGAAAGCAGCAGGCAGGTAAGTTCCCTGCGGAGCCCTCCCGTGGCCTGCCGAGGTGCCCCCCCCACCTTCTACAGGCCCTGTGCCGGAGCAATGGGCCTGTAGAAGGCCTTCGGAGGCCCCCCCCCGCCTTCTACAGGCTCTGTCCCCCCTGATAGGCAGCAATGCAAAGAGTCCAGTGGCACCTTTAAGACCCAGGCTTATTCAGGCAGAAGCTCTCGTTGAGGGCAGATCCGCATGCCCCCCCCATAAGTAACAATGCAAAGAGTCCAGTGGCACTAGGGCTGCCAAATGCAGCTGGGGGGCGGGGAATCCCCCGCTTCGGAGCCCCGATTTCCGGTGCGCCGGAATCGGGGCCCGGGGGAAACCCCACCCCTGCGTGCGCGTCACCCGGAAGTGACGTCGCACGCTGGGGGCGGAGCCACGCCGTTTGAGGGGAAAACAAAGAGTTTTCCCCTCAAATGGCAAGGTGCGCCGGAATCGGGGCCCGGGGGAAACCCCACCCCTGCGTGCGCGTCACCCGGAAGTGACGTCGCACGCTGGGGGCGGAGCCACGCCGTTTGAGGGGAAAACAAAGAGTTTTCCCCTCAAATGGCAACCATTTGAGGGGAAAACTCTTTGTTTTC
>NW_015176486.1:5732-8818 GCF_001447785.1 Gekko japonicus
GGTTGTGAAAGTTCGAGTGCACCTTTTCCTTATTGTACCAGATGTAGGCGTGCCAACCCATGCACAGATCATGCCCCTCGAGTTGCAATAGTTTATTATCTTCTAGGGATATCCATTCACGTATCCATCCCATTGCTGCAGCTTGGTAATAAATCTTCCAGTCTGGAATACCACATCCTCCTTTTTCTTTTCTATCTTTCAAAAATTTCCATTTTATCCGCGATTTTTTAGCTTGCCATACGAATCTTCTAACCTTGCGGTCTAACTCTTCAAAGAATTTTTCATTTTTTAGGACTGGAATACATTGTGCCAGAAACAAAAACCTTGGCAGAATGTTCATTTTAATAGTAGCTATTCTCCCCAGCAATGAGATGTGAAGATCTTGCCATTTTTCGAGATTCTTCGTAATCTCCTCTAGAAGAATTTTATAGTTGTTATTGTAGAGGTTTAAGTTATTATTTGTAATGTTAATACCTAAATATTTTACATTTTTAACTACTTCTATATTTGATACTTGTTGTAGGGTAGTTATATCTACAAAGAATTGTAACAAAGGGGGGAGGCATCTTCAAAAGCCTCCCCTTTCCTTCCCCAGCTGGCCTGCGGGGGGGGGGAGCAAAGAGAGAAGAGGTTTAAAGCCATGACTCTGCCCGTCGGCTCTGACCCTCGGGGATCTGTATCATGTTCAGCCCCAAATAGGTGAAGGCATCGTGTCCTCACAGGGTCTTATTGACACTTCCTTTCTCTCCTCAATAGGAAGAATCTGGAAAGCGCTACACCGTCATGGAGCCAATCCCATGTTTTGCCATCTCGACACTCTGCTGCCCCAGTAATAACTTATTTCTGGTTCTCGGAAGTGGATTTTCAAAATGGTTTGCCTAAAAAATTGTTTCAACACAAATACATTTTTAAAAAGAGCACTCACAATTAACAGGTGTGAAAGGCCAGGTCTTGTGCCATGGCAACACAAGGGATCATGCAAATTTGCTTATGAGACAGGGCTGACACAGGACAAAGGAAAGCGCTTACCTCGCTGCCTCCAGTGGAAGACTTCTCTAGCAAGGGCCACTGCCTGGCGCAGCTACCGTGGAGTTCCCACTCCCAGGGGAGGGGGGTAGGGAGGGGGTAGGAAGAGGAGGGGGTCAGCCTCAGGGCCCCCCCCATTCCACCAGTTCCTCTTGGGAAACAATGGAATGGGAGGTCCGCAGCTGGCGTCCCCCCGGTTCCCGTTCCTTCACCACCCCCAAACACTCCCTGTTCCATTCCCTCTACCGCCCCAGCCATTGGTTGGGGGGGGGGAGTGGACTAGGGAACGACGGGGCCAGTGGAGGGAGGGGAAGAAGAACAGCGGGGACAGGGGTGGGAGGAGGAGGGGAGGGAAGATGGGATGGCAGAGACAGAGCAGGAGGAAGAGGAGGAAGAGGAGGAAGAGAGGAAACAACAAGCAGTGGGGATGGTGGAGCTAAGGGGTTAGGAGACAGTGAAGGGAAGGGTGAGAAGGCAGAGTGAAGGAGTCACGAGACAGAGCAGAGGTAGGAATGAAAGGAAGAGAGAGACAAAAGTCAACGGAGGAGAAACAGAGACACAGTGGAGAAAGGTTAGTGGAGGAGGGGGTGCAGGTGAGCTGGGGAAGGGAGGGGAGGGAAACCCCACTTCACTACTTCTTCAGCACACCCTTCGCCAATCTTGCTGTTTCTGGAGCCTTTGAAACAATACAGAGAAAACAACAATTATAAAAACCCATTCAAAGCCACAATGGAAAACTCCAACCGGGTGAAGACGGGATTCCTAGGAAAAGCTCCTGGACTCATAATGCCCCCAACAGCCAGCTCTAGATGGGTCATTTTAGAAAATAAATTGTACGTAGGAAATGTAAGCAAAATGTTGGTTCTTTTTTTGTCATTGTTACCTCAATAGACACCTCATGTACCTGTGTTCTGATTAGGAGACACAAGGGAGCCAGAGACCAAGATGATTTTGATTACAGCTTTATTGCTAGCAAAGCGGGAAAAACTAGCAAAGGGTTTTTCCGAAGAGCATGAAGTTACATCCGTGCTTAATATACAGTTTCAACAAGCGGAGGCGTAATCCTTGTGTGGTTATTTCCTAAAGATACGTGTCCCTAAAGATCTATTCTTGGGAGTTGACATTTCATCCATGCCAAGTTCCTATGCTTTCATGTTCATCAAAGATTTGTACATGTTTCCCGATTTAGCGTCCCACCTAAGCACACCTGTGCTCCCTAGATATCAATCCTTTGAAGTATTTTTAACCTTATAGAGATGTTCCTCAGGTGCATATTAGTATGAATAGTCGAGAGTCTGCTAGGCATAACAGCTAATGGCCAAAGGCTTAATAATCAGTAACCTCTCCGGTTATCTCTTGGTCTTGCTGTATTTTTTGTAAAAGTATTTCCAACACCCAAATGAATAGTGGCGGTGATAGGGGACAGCCCTGCCTAGTACCTTTCTGTACCTTGAAGCTATAAGTCAATTCTTTGTTTACATTCAGTTTAGCTCTTTGTTCAGAATAGATAGCTTCAATACAGTTTTTAAATTGTTGTCCCACTTCTATTTTTTCCATCATCTGTAGCATAAACTTCCAGTTAAGATTGTCAAATGCCTTCTCAGCATCGACAAATAAAAAAGCTACTTCTTGTTCAGGAAAGCTCCTTCTTGTGCAGGGTGTTTCTCATAATATTCAATTGCGTCCATTACTATTCTTACATTGTCTCGAATCTGTCTTTTTGGTAAAAAACCAGCTTGGTCTTCTGAGATCGCTGTTTGTAAATAATTTTTCACCCTTTCTGCAATAATTTTTGCAAAAATCTTGTAGCCATTGTTCAAAAGAGAAATTGGCCTATAATTCTTCACATTCGTTGTTTCTTGTCCTTCCTTTGGTATTAATGAACGAATCTGTCTTTTTGGTAAAAAACCAGCTTGGTCTTCTGAGATCGCTGTTTGTAAATAGTTTTTCACCCTTTCTGCAATAATTTTTGCAAAAATCTTGTAGTCATTGTTCAAAAGAGAAATTGGCCTATAATTCTTCACATTCGATGGTTCTTGTCCTTCCTTTGGTATTAATGA
>NW_015176486.1:9097-9290 GCF_001447785.1 Gekko japonicus
TTGTAACTTCTTTAAATTCCAGTAGAGCTCCTGGTTCAAAGTTTCATTCAGTTGTTCTCTCAACAACTGTAATTCTCGAATAATCTTCTTTTTCCCCGGTTTCTTCTTTAATTCTTTTTCTTTTTGGGATATTTTTTCCAACACTTCTGCTTGTTTTTGAAATTTTTCCTTTTTTTGCTTCACATTTTGAGAG
>NW_015176486.1:10177-10330 GCF_001447785.1 Gekko japonicus
AGCTTTTTTAAGCTTCATGTGGTAAGAAAAGCATTGTTTGTGGTATGGATGAGATATAAAAAATATTTTCGTGATGTAAGACCATTGTGGATTGTACCAGTAGAAGTGTTAACATCTTACTCAAGACATAGAGACAAGGATTGGTTGCCATAT
>NW_015176486.1:10485-11258 GCF_001447785.1 Gekko japonicus
TATCTCTAAAATGTATAAAGTGTTGTTAAAATGGTATACAGAAGAGGAAACGGTGAAAGAGCAAATGATAAAATGGGCAATAAATATGAATAAGAAAGTTTTGATTGAAACCTGGGAATATTTGTGGAAAAACTCTATTAAGATATCGCCTTGTACTAATGTTAGAGAATGCGAGAAAGCTGTAGACTATTGGACAAAAGTCCACAAAGAAATGCAAAAAATACTGAAATGCTCTTTCAAAAAGACACCAGAAATTCTGCTTTTGGGATTGAAAATGGAAATGCAAGAGTCATGAGGGCTCATTTTACCATATGTGGTGGACTTGCGAGAAAGCTGTAGACTTTTGGACAAAAGTCCACAAAGAAATGCAAAAAATATTGAAATGCTCTTTCAAAAAGGCACCAGAAATTCTGCTTTTGGGATTGAAAATGGAAGAAATCAATACGACTAAAAAGACTTTATTCTGGTACTTAATTACAACAGCAAGAATGATTTATGCACAATTTTGGAAAACAGAGAAAGTGCCAGAAATCGAAGACTGGATACAAAAAGTTCTGTTCATGGCAGAAATGGATAAAATTACGAAAAAGCTGAATAACAAAGAAGATGACGTGTTTTTTCAAGAATGGAGTGACTTTAAAATATATCTGGAAAAGAACTGGGATGTGAAACAAAACTTAATATGTTTAGTTCAATATTAAGTCAAATGATGTTATCTTTAGACTGTAATGATAAGAAATTGATATAGTTGATGATATGAAGTAATTTGGAGC
>NW_015176486.1:11365-27895 GCF_001447785.1 Gekko japonicus
ATTGATAGAAGAAATGATTTAAATTTTTATTGTTGAATTCCGGAGAAAAAAAATTTGTTTACCAAAAAAAAAAAATCAGTAACCTCTGGCTTTTACAGCAATCGTAAATAACTTTGGCCAGAGCCTCTGTTCTTTTGGGGTCTTTGCTTTAAGGCTGTTAGGGGCCTAGAACTAGCTAGGCCAAGATCCATCATCATATGTGGTGGTCTTTTATGATAACAAAAAATATTGGATTTGGATACATGAGATATTGCAAAAAATACCATTTGTACCAAAATTGTTTTTATTGGATATGATGCCAGAACACTTCAAAAACCAGATGCTTATATAACTATACATGTTATAACTATGGCTAGAATCTTGTATGCAAAATACTGGAAGAAAGAAGACGTCCCATCAAAAGAAGAAATTATTTACAAGTTATTTGAAACGGCAGAAATGGACAAATCAACTGTACAACTTCAAGATAAAAAAGAAGAAATTTTTGAGAAAAGCTGGTCAAGACTATATAAATGGCTATATAAATATTTGCAAGGAACCATAATTTTATCGTCCAATTATTTCCTTTATTATTTGAAACTGATACAGGTACAGAAATGAACGATTCCTTTATGTAAAATGTAAGCTGCCATTATGAGTACATGCTTCGTATTTGCTATATGCTATATGTTAGTCTGTTTGATGTGCAGTTTTTGTTTTCTTTCTCTCTCTGAATTTTTTTTAAAAATTAAAAAAATAAAAGAAAATAAATTTGGACTTGTGGGTCACTATACTAAAAAGGTTGGGAACCACTGGTCTAGAAGATCTCATTCTTTCCCTTAAATTTATCTTTTACTTGGTTATTTTGATATTTACTGTCACCTTCCCCGGGATTATATTTACTTGCTTATTTTGATATTCATAAATTTATCTTCCATGGATATTTGATGGAAATGGGGAGATCCTAGAACAGTGATGGCGAACCTTTTAGAGACCGAGTGCCCAAACTGCGACCCAAAACCCACTTATTTATCGCAACGTGCCAACACGGCAATTTAACCTGAATACTGAGGTTTTACTTTAGAAAAAACAACTCATACATTAACTTAAGATGATCCAAACAAAATAAGGAAAGCAATCCCAAATGCTTTCATGTACTTAAAATTATTTGGCAGAGAATTCGACACTTTAATGATGATCTGGGCCTGGCTGGGGCGATGGCACAGGTGCTCACAGAGAGGGCTCTGAGTGCCACCTCTGGCACCCGTGCCATAGGTTCGCCACCACTGTCCTAGAACCTCCTCACAGGAACTGAAGAAGTGAGCAGTTAATAGTAACTCCTAAAAAAGCTCAAGACAAATCCATCCAGCTAGACTTGAAGGAGACCTAGGTCTCCTGTCTCATTACCAATTCTGATTTCTCCACTCCTACTACTTCTCTGCATGTCACACCTGCTATTGTCATTCGGCATCTGAAATCACTTCACTCTCCAAGATATCAGAACAGATGGACACACAGATGGACTCACATTCTAGTTGTATCTGGAGAAGTGAGCAGTGACTCATGCCTCAAATGTTGTTAGTCTTTAAGGTGCCACTGGACTCTTGCTCTTTTCTACTACTCACAGGAACTGTGCTTGAGAGGTAACAACAGTTTAAGAAAAATGAGATTAAACTTGTTTGGTGGCCATTGGGGTCAACTTTCCCCCCTTTAACACAGAAGGTTTTCTTTCATTTTGCTGGTGGACGTCCCACTGATGCTTTGTAAAGGGCAGCCCACACAAAGAACGTCTCAGGGTGTGGAATTCTCTGCCAGGGGATGTAGTGATGGCCCCAGGCTTAAATAGCTTTAAAAGGGGATTAGACTGATAGGTCTATCAGTGGCTACTAGACAGGGTAACTAAAGGGAATTTCCATATTCAGAGGCACCAATCCTCTGAATCCCAGAGCGCAGAGATGAAATCAGGGGAAGGCCTCAGCCTCTGTGCCCTGTAGTTGGCCCTCCAGAGGAAGAAGAGGAGATTGGATTTATACCCCGCCCTTCACTTGGAGTCTCAGAGTGGCTTACAAACTCCTCTCTCTTCCCCTCGCCACTACAGATATCCTGTGAAGTAGGTGGGGCTGAGAGAGCTCTGACAGAAACTGCTGCTTCAAGAACAGCTCTGACAGAACTACGGCTTGCCCAAGGTCATCCAGCAGCTGCAAGTGGCAGAGTAGGGAATCAAACCTGGTTCTCCCAGATCAGACCACTGTATGAGACAGGATGCTGGACTAGAAAAGGTCTTTTCTCCTCATCAGCACCTCAGTCTCAGCTCTGTCTCCATTTCTGTGACATTATTCGGGGGGGGAGGCCATCCATCAACTAGTAACGTCATGGTAGTGGCTGACAAAAGCTGGGAGTGGGGAAAGGTTGGAGAATAGGTGGGAACTGCTCAGCATCCCATGGGAAAAGACAGAGGAGGACAGAAAGAAACGTCTGCCTGCTCTGTCTCCTTCAAGTGGCCTAGCCTCTTGCCCGGCCCCCTGCTATTCTTCACTGCCTTCTACCTGCTGTGGGAGATGTCCTGCACCAAGCCCCTTGCCACCAGTTTGGTGTAGTGGTTAAGAGCAGTGGACTCTAATCTGGGGAACTGGGTTCGATTCCCCACTCCTCCACTTGAAGCCAGCTGGGTGACCTTGGGTCAGTCACAGTTTTTCCCCCAGCCCCCAAAATAAAATTAGCTCACCACGAAAAGAGCTAGGGTTTCAGGCTGCCAGGCAATCTTCAGATCTTAAGACTATACTACACCCACTGCTGTACAATAATTAACTCGGTGGACCACTGGTCTGATGGTGGGGTGCTTCTTATCTTCTTCTCACGCTGTCTTAAAGATCATTTTAGTTGCTATTTTCATGATTTTATTTTAGGACCTTTTTCCAGTTGAAAGCCGCCTGGGGCAGGTGCTTGGCTCTTTGTCTGATGACCGTGCCTCCTTAGGTATGCCCACTGGAGGAAGACCTTCATCCAGCCACTGGACCTAGCAGGGTTGCCAACCTCAGGTTGTTGGGAAATATCTGGAGATTTTGGGGTGGAGCCTGGAATTTAGGGAGGGGTCTTGATAGGCTGTCGAAGGTCAGTAGTTCAGCGGTTCAAGACCCGGGTGCCGCAAGACAGGGTGAGTTCCTGTCTCTAGTTCCAGCTCCTGCCAACCTAGCAGTTCGAAAGCAAGAAATTGCAAGTAGATCAATAGGTACCACTTCGGTGGGAAGGTAAGAGTGTTCCGTGCGCCTTGGTGTTAAGTCATGCCAGCCACACGACCACGGAAACGTCTTCGGACAGCGCTGGCTCTTTGGCTTTGAAACGGAGATGAGCACGGCAACCCTAGAGTCGGACTCGACTGGCTTTCGAGAAAGGGAACCTTTACCTTTACCTTGATAGGGTATAACGCTGTGGAGTCCACCTTCCAAAGGGAACCATTTTCTCCAGCTGAAGTGGAATAAACGTTTTAAATACACAAATGATAGGGTTGCCCGGTCTCCCCTGGCCGCCAGCCAGATCCAGGCTGGGAAAGCCATGCAAGATTCAGGGATGAAACCTAGGGAGGACAGGGACCTCGGTGCTCTAGCAGGCCATAGAGCCCACCCTGCAAAGCACCCTTTGTCTCCAGGGGAACTGATCTCTGAAGTAGTTCCAGGGAGTCCCCAGGTCCCATCTCAAGGCTGGCATCCCTATGTAGTCTGGAGGTCAGCTGCCATTCCGGGAGATCTCCAGCCCGCAGCTGGACTGGAGGATGGCAACCATATGACTGCAGCCCTAGCAGCAGGGGCCCGGGGAAGGGGAGACCCGCAACGCGCGCCCACTTGCGCGCAGGCAAAACTCCGGCGGAGAGGCGGCCTCTGGCTTGTTCGGCCGTCCCAGCAAGGGACCCCACCGCCCCCTCCTGGCCGGCTCCTGGGTCCCCTTGGTCGGAGCTGATTGGCGCGGGGGCCCCGCCAAGCCCCGCCCCCAGCTCGCCTCCCTGCCGCGCCCGCCCGCCCGCCTTCGGTTTCGTTTCTCGCCGGCTAGTCCTTCGACGCAGCGATGTCGGACCCGGCCGTGTGCGCTTTCCTGTCCAAGGTGGTGTGCAGCCACGGGGGCCGCCTGGATTGCGCCCAGCTCTCCAGCTACGTCGCCGGCCTCTCGGAGCAGCAGCTGCGCCAGATCCTGGAGGTGGGCGCGCCCGAGCGCTTCCTGCTGGCCAGGGCCCCGGGGGGCGCGGGCGACGCCTCCTCGCGCCTCGTCCTGGCCGTCTCCGCCGTGCGCCTCTGCCCCCAGAAGGAGTGCCCCGGCTGCGAGCGCCTCCATCTCTGCAAGCTCAACCTCCTGGGCAGGTGCCGGGTCAGGTAAGAGCCGGTCGGGCAAAGGGGAGGGGGAGTCCTCGAAGGAGCCCCGGACGGGGCGGCTCGCTCCCTTTTCCCTGCAAAAGGCTTCAGTGAAACGACGGCGGGGGGGGGGGGGGATATCAGACGGGAGGGGGGGCGCCCCAACCACCGGGGAATGGGCTGCCATGGTTTTAATGGGGAAGGAAAGCGCGCGCGCTCCTATTGGGACCCACGCGATCGCGAAATGCTTCGTTGCGGCTGGATCGCGCGTAGCCAGCGGAGTTCCCGAGCGGGGTCGCGTCTCCTTTCTACTCTCCCCCTGCCCCTGTCTTGGAAGCCAAGCGGAAAGGTTTCACCGGGTTGGACTGCAGCTTTATGGAGGCCCCCCTTTTCCCCTGGGAAACTGCCCGACTGGAGCCAGCAGTGGCTTCTGTGTTTATTTTTAAGTCTGAAAAAATGTTTTGCACTTTGGTGACTTTTTAAAAAGTCGGCAAAGAGCAACCACAGCCAAAACGCTAGATCCAGATGGTCTGACCAGCAGAAAAGCGTTTGAGTCCAGCGGCACCTTGGAGACCAGCAAAGTTGGATTCAAGGAATGAGCCTTTGTCTGCACACACACTAAGTTAACACACTTAGATGCTGTTAACTTCCATTTCAATGTATCTATCTGAGGAAGTGGGCCTCCACACACATACCTTGAATAAAACCTTGTTGGGCCTTAAAGTTACCACTTTGTTACCCAGCCAAAATGTTAGCCTCACATTCCTTTCCCACCCCATCCCCCAATTTTTCCCAAATGAAAGTGATCTTTTCTCAAGAACCCTTGGTCAGCCCGTGTGACTTTCCTTATGGGTTCCAGACCCATTCTAGAATAAAGGAAGAGTGCAAAAGGTTGAATAGCACAGAATGGGTGGGGAAGTCTTCTTGTCAGGAGTGTGTCAGATGGCCGTTGGGGTTAATGCCTGCACAATGATTTATTCCCTCATCTGCTCAGGAACAGGCCTGCCAACTAGAATAGTATTGCTGACTGAGGAACAACCCTGAAGTCTGGAGCTCAGTTTGGTGGCAGAGACGACAGCCTCTCAACCACCATTGGGGTTGATGGCTGGCCCTCACTCGGAGGGCCAAGCAGCCGGCTGGGCCGCCAGAGAGTTTCTTTCCGTTAATTTTCACCACAGGGAAGCTTGTTTCTGATCAAACCAGAGTTTGTCACCAGAAATATTCCTCGTTTCTCTGTCGTGTCCTGGACTTTTAGTGAGCTTTCCATAGATCTGCCTCTGTGTGGGACGTTCCGTACCACTGATTGGTGTAAAGATGGCTGCCTTTGCCTTGAACCAGGCAATGAATCACAAAATGGCTGCTGTGATCCTCTGTGGTGAGAGTTCTGTGGGCCTCACAGACCGGTCTATTTTGAACACGAACAGCTCACTCAGAGAAAAGACTTATGTGTCCTTACAGAACCCCAAAATAGTACTTTTAAAAAAATCAGTATTAGTCCCCCCGCCCCAATCTTTGTCCTCCAAGGGTACAAGCTAGGTAGCAGTTTCTCCTTTACCTGCGCCACTTCACATGTTTTCTTGTAATAAAAGGGGCTGCTTGTTTTGTGGTAATTCAGCCTCCCCCTCCACTCACTGTTCCCTTTTAAATTGGAGGGTTTTATTTATATAGGACTAAAATGTAATTAAAGGGAGTCTGTTAGACCCCCCCCCCCTAAAATGAATGCAGGGAAATACACGCATTGCAGGTGGAAGACAACCACAAATAGACAAGCACTTAAGATAGCTCACTAAAAAGGACCCAATCCAAGTGCTGTGCAAGACATGAATTATTATTCAAAAATATATCTTTCTTCATACAAAAACATTACAAGGAGACACAGGTCACTATCTTGTGCCTAGGCACACAATTCCAAAATAAAGTCCCAACAGTTTTAACTCCCACATTGCCTGATGGAAGGCACGGCCGTATAATTAGCATTCTCTTTTTAGGAGGCACAGCCGTATAATTTCTGTTCTGACAGGGCATGTCGACCTTCCTTCTCCCTTTTTTCAAAAGAGCTTCATCTGAGAAGTGACTGAGACCAGTCTGTGGCAACATTTTTTCCTTCAATTTTGAAATCAGTAGCCTGAAGCCTACAATTTTCTTTCCAAGTTCTGTGGCATTCCATATGTGACATTCTGTGGCATTCCACATGTGGGGCATGTGACAGATAGGTGGCTGTCCTACCCTTTGTGTCCTGTGCTGGTCCCCTGTCACCCGGTTTTGCATGGGCAGTGGAAGGGAAAGAAAGGATTGGAGCTGTCAGTCACAACAGTGGTCATTTAGGGTCTGAGTCTGACCATGGAGGGGACCTGTGGGTCTGGAGGTCTGGCTCACCGGAGAGCAGATGGGTTAAACATCTACTTTTTTTCCCCCAATCCCCTGGGGGGAGGTTTTTATTGTTCTTTTTTTGCAGACTACAAAACTACAACAGAAAATATAGGGAAGGGAACTACAGCTAGGGGAAACAGAAAAGAAACCCACAACTAACTAAAAACCCAAGAGTAGGAGATCAATATCTCAGTTTATCATCATGCTATTTTCAAAAAACAATCAATACTACAATGAATTTAGTCGGTTATGCTAGATTATTATTAACCATCCCTTTAACTGTTTAAAGAGATCCCCAGAGCATCCCCAAGTTATTTCAACATTTTTTTTCAGACACACATCAGAGTCCTTCAGCCCTTTTTTGTCAGAGTAAATCTTTTCTTTTTTATCGTGGAGCTTGAAAACGACGCCTTCTGGGATTACCCATCTGTAACTGATAGAATTTGTTTGTAAGAAAAGGATTAATTCTTTATAGTTCTTTCTCCTCTGTCTTATATCAAATGGAATGTCTTTTAAAATCCTGATATTATTGTCCCCAATTTTCAAGGGTGTTCCCGAAGTTGCTTTCAGAATAGGATCTCTCACATTTCTCTTCGAGAATCTGACCACTATTTCCCCAGGCAGATTATTTTTCTTGATGTATGATGTATAAGATCTGTAGACCACATCCCTCTCGCTGCAAAGATACTCCGCTGTTAAATCTGTCATTGGGGCTATTGCTTCTCTCAACCGTTGCTTCAGATTCTCTCCTCTAAATTCTGGGACCCCTTGGAACCGAAGGACCAAATTTGCTTTATCCATTTGTAGCTGTAAGAGTTTTGTCTCTTCTGTAGCTTGCTTCATTTCCAGATTTTGCACCTTTTTCTTAACTTTTTTAGTAGTGACGTCCATTTCCTTCACCTTCTCTCCCATTTGCTCTGTTGCTTTTAAGGATTGAGTCAGTTGCATCTGCTGAGCTGCGAGACTCTGCCTAATTACTGACAGTTCTTGTTTAATGCCAGTGATCTCATCCAGCAGGGGGCGCAGGGAGTCAGCTAAGAGTTTTGAGAGCTCAGTGACCTCATCCGTTTGAGGACTAGCCCCTAGTTTCGATTTCAACAGCTTCTCTTTCTCCGGTTTCTTCCCCGCCATCTTTTAGGAGTTGTTTACTTTTCAAAGAAGTTGCTAAAGTTTCTGATATTCGCCCAAATGCTTTTCTGCACTCTGGTAAGTCTCTTAAAACAGTTTTAGTCACTTATTTTTCTGCTCCCCCCTTTCCTTCCGTGTTTCATCGATGCGTTTGGGAGGGATCCCTCCCCCGCTTGCTTTCCTGTCGCTCTTTAGCGGGGGCAGCTTCTTTTTATATCTTCATGCTCGCTTCAACCCAACTCACAGTTCATTATTGGCCATTCGGCCTCGCTCGTCATCATTTATTTTGCCCGATCTCCAACGCTTGTCCCGGTCAGCAGCACTTGTACCATGCGGTCACTCAGCAGCAGGACCTTCAGGGCGGAGGGGCGCCTCAATTCTCTGGCTTTCGGCCATCGAAGAGGCCACCCCTCAAAAGCCCCCTGGCTGGGAGCCTTTTACCAAGGCTCCGGGGGGGGGGTCACAACCCGTTGGACCCCCTCCCACACGCTGGTGTGCAGTTTACATCCCCGGGACGTCTGGGAGATGTCTGCCTGCATGTCGCCATAAACCGGAAGTCCGGTTAAACATCTACTTTCACTGAAGACAACCAATCTTAATTGGAAGGGAGGGAGTCTGTCTTCAAGGAGAAATAGACGGATTACCCTGGTATTGCTGCGACTGGAGGGTCTGGCTAGTTTGATCACCTCTTAACATTGGTTCTGCCATGTGGCATTTCAGGTTCTGTCAGACGAAGCTGGAGGTGACTGGAAGCTCTGAAGATATTTAGTTAAATTGAGTACATGCCTTTCTGTAGCAGTGTTTCTCTGAGAAAGGTAGCCTTTACCTCAGCAGAATGCTGTGATAACTACAGCACTGTTTGACCAACAGCTGTTTCATTCATTCATTTTATGTACTTCGGCTTTCTCACCAGTGGGCACCCAATACTAACATCATTCTCCTCACAATAACCCTGTGAGGTAGATTAGGCTGAGAGTGTGACTGGCTCAAAGTCACCTAGTGAGCATCTATTGGCAGAGCAGGGATTTGAACCTGGGTCTCCCAGACTACCAAGGAAATAATAACCAACTCAACCTCTTCTTTTGTAGTTCCTGCCTCCCGTGTTGCAATCTTCGTTACATAGATTACAGCACCCCTCACCAGTGTTCCCTCTAAGCTGAGTTAGTGTGAGCTAGCTCACAGTTTTTTAGCCTCCACCTCACACATTTTTGTCTGAGCTCAGGAAGGAGGGCTCCTGGGCAAATTAATTTATGCAGCAGCCAAATTGCTCGCTCACAACTTTAATGCCAGCAGCTCGCAAAGTAGAATTTTTGCTCATAAGAATCCACAGCTTAGAGGGAGCACTGCTCCTCACAACATATTATTTTTAATAAATACTAAAGGGGGCTGGTTTTCTAACTATGTGGTAGCAGAATGACAGCTTATTTAGTCTTTGGCGTTCAAAATACACTGTAGTGTTGTTTTCTTTCTTTTTTTCTGGTTTCGGCTGCATCTAAATGAGGAAGGATGTTGGTTTGAGGGTTGTGCCCCCCCCCCCATGTAGCTCACAGTCAGCCATCTGGTTCCTGTGCAGAGGCCAAAAGTCACAAAACTGGGCCTTTGGCCGATGAGACCGTGTACCAGTACCAGCTGCCATGGGGGTTGGGGAGGTCAGTTGTACTCCAATTGCCATTGCATTCCTTCTGTGCTTATCTCTAAGTTCTGCAGGTGGTGGGATGTTGATGTCTAGTTTCAAGGGAGCCGTGGGAGCGAGCTTGGTTCCCAGCTTCAGCGCAAACGGCCGGCGCGCCTTCTCCCGCGCGCAGGAGTGTGGCTGATTGGCCAGGGCAGTGCGGGGTGGTGGTGGTGCATACGAATACCCTATATCCTGTTATGCCCAAGGGGCAGCTGCCATTCTTAACAGTGACTATGTTAATGCATCTGTAGCTCTTCAATAAAGTATTACCTTTCCTGATAAGCGTTTTAATGTTGTATATGCCATTAAAAGTCGATTGATTGATTGATTGATTGATAAGCGTGTACTACGTTGTTGGCTGTGGGTTCTGACAAGTACCAGCAGACTGAACATAATCCTCACTGTTGCTGTTAGCACAAATCTTAGGTAGCAACTCTCTGGCGTAGGCAGATCCATAAGAAACTGAGGTTCTTGAGACTACCATTCATCACAACCCATCCTGGTGCCGGCCACTGAGAGAACCAGCGTGGTGTAGTGGTGAGGGCACTGGACTAGGATCTGAAGGATCTGTGTTCTGTTCCCCGTTGTGCCCTGGGAGCTCGCTGGGTGGCCTTAGGCTTGCTACTCTTTCTCTGCCTAACCCATTTCACGGGTTGTTGTGAGAAAAAAATGGAGATGGAAAGAACGCTCTCAGCTGCTTTGAGTCTCTACTGGGGGGGGGGTGTAAATATCTACAATAAGCAATCAAGTGAAATCAATATAACACACAGCACACCACTTTCCCCTCTTCCTCCTCAGTTCCGTTTAGGAACAGCTGAAGGGATCTTCCTGGAGCCCTTGATTTATCCGTGGCAGAGTGGGCATTCTTCCTGTGTGTTGTGCGTTTTGTCCACTGTGTGTTAGATGTTACTCGGGAGACAGGCAATAGAGTTGCACTGTACTAAATGATTCACAAAGTTAACTTAGATAAATTATTTGGGGCTGTGGTCTATACTACTGTATTTAGTTTACTGAAACTAGGATCCTGCTATGTAACTTTTTATCATTCAGTGTGCCATATTGGCTTTGTTTCAGTTGTTTTTAGATTTACAATTGGTTTTACAACCCTAGTTCTATTGTATTGTTTATTGAATACCCTATCCTATTGATAGTATTGACTCACTCTGTGAAATCCACCCTGAATCCAAGTAGGAAAAGTGGAATATAAATAAATAAGTTTGGCCTGTACTGCAGTGGCACTGAAGAATCGCCTCTGAATGCCAGTGGTAGGTAGGCAAAATTAGGGTGTGAGGACTTAGCCTCCATGTCCTGTTTGTTAAAATCCTCACATTCCTACTTTCTGTAAGAGCCAGTTTGGTGTAGTGGTTAAGAGTGCTGACTCTAATGTAGGAGAACTGGGTTTGATTCCCCACTTCTCCACATGCAGCTGCTGGTGTGACCTTGGGTCAGTCACAAGCTCTCTCAGCTGTTTTCTCAAGAGCAGTTCTCTCAGAGCTCTCTCAGCCCTACCTACCTCACAGGGTGTCTGTTGTGGGGAGGGGAAGGGAAAGGAGATTGTAAGCCGCTCTGAGACGAGGAGTGAAAGGCTGGGTTTAAATCCACTCTTCTTCTTCTTCGTCTTCCTTCATTTTTCCTTTTCGGCAATTGTCTTTTAAGCCAAGCACAGCAGCAAACCATACGCCGACCTAGCCATTGCTGAGGCTGCCCCATAGCTAAGACTGTCACTGGGTGTGGGGACCCCCCCATCCTTAACTTTTGCCCAGGGCTCCAGACTGCCCCTGGCAGGAGGGGATTAGTTTAGGACTCAGTGTGGCCCTCTTTCTTTTTCTTTTTCTTTTTCTTTTATAAAGATTTTATTAGCTCCCCTAAAAAGGGGAGGTATTTCGCTTAAAAGAAAAAAGGGAAAGGTAGACAGTGGGAGAAAGAGAAAGCTGAGTGATATATAAACTGAAAGTCTCCTCTCGCAAGGAGAGGCCGGAGAGCTCTGCTGCTGCATGGCCGCTGGAGGTGGGGGAGGGGGGGCTTCACTGATCCTCTCCCACATGCATGTCTGCGTCCCGTGGGCGGTGGATCATGCTCTTTTTAATTTTGTAAATATTCTTACTCCACCTTTCAGGCCAGAAATCGACCTCCGAAGTGGATGACAATTTGCAAGTTAAGCACAGTTAATACCAGCAAAAAAAGAAAGGCAAACACTGGCAGTGAAAATGGATAGCTGGGCTCTAGAGAAGAGCTTGGGGGAGTGGTGATTCACTGAGCATAAATCAGCCAGCTGGGAATGCCTTCTGGTTCTCAGGTGGTCCCCCGCCCCGCCTTTCTGTTCTTTGGCTTGATGGGATTGTGCCGTGTTTGCCTTCAGTTTCGATTCTCTCCCCTGCAAGCTGGAGGAAAGAAGGCGGAGCGTGATCTGCTGGTGTAACTAAACACAGTCGGAACTCACTCTCTCGCAGAGGGGGACGGGCTGGGAAGGGAACATGTCCGATCCGGCCGTCTTCAGCTTCATCACGAAGATCCTTTGTGCTGGAGGGGGAGCCATAAACTCTAAGGAGCTCCCGCAGCATGTGGAGCTATCGGAGCAGCAGCTGGAGCAGATCCTGACCGAGGCAGGGAAGGAGCGCTTCTTGGTCTCTCAGCAGGGCCTTTCCTGCCAGGTGCTGGCCGTGTCTCCCGTGCGGCTGTGCCTGAGGAACGAGTGTGAGGGGTGCAAATCTCTTCACCTCTGCAAGAACTACCTCAAGGGCAGATGCTACAGACCTACCAGTGGCAGAGGGTGAGCGTAAAGGAAGGAGAGGTGGGGGGGGGGGATTGCTGGTTCAGAAGGAGTTATTAACCACGATAAATGTTTGGTAGCCAACGCCCAGGCAAATAGAAGCCTTTCTTATCCCACTCTGCTGAAAGTTCAGTGTTTGTTTATTCAAGGGGAAGGGGGGGGGAGAGAGAGAAATCATCCATGTTCATTCAAGGGGAAGGGGGGAGAGGAATCCTCCAAATGGTTTGTCAGTGACTGTTGCAAGCTAGCTAGTATATTGGTTAGAGTGTCAGACTGGAGATCCAGGGAAGCTTGCTGGGTGACCTTGGGCCAGTCACAGGCTCTCGGCTCTACTGACCTCACAGGGGTGTTGTGAGTATAAAATGGAGGAGAGGAGAATGATGTTTTATAAGCTGCTTTGGCTCCCTGTTGGTACAACAAGTGGGGTATCAAATATCTCAATCAGTATAAAAAGTGAATACTGCTGCTGGCTCATGCGCCCCACGGCCTCTTTTGAGGGAAAACGTTTTTCCTTAGACTTTAGACACTCCACATTTCAATAAGCTGGATTCTTCTGGCACAACTTTTGGGGCGCAGAGCTCTAGTGTCAGATGTGTGAAATACATGCTCATCTCTCACTATATGCAGGGGTCATTTCGTAGAAAAAGAGGTGCAGGGGCTCATTAGCATAACTTATTTGCATATGCCACACCCCCTGACATCACCGGAAGTGTGCCAGAAGGCAGCACCCACCGCTCAAGCTCCACTGGACTGTTTTGCATTGCTAGCTATTGGTGGGTGGGGAGGAACGTGCAGATCTGCCCTCACAGAGGAGGGAGAGCTTGTACCTGAATAAAACTTGGTCTTAAAGGTGCCACTGGACTGTTTTGGAATGGGGGGCCGGGGGGGCTCTGCAGCTTACCTGGCCGCTTCTTGCTCTGACTGAGGGCTGCTGGGAGCAGGGGGTGGGGCTTGTTGCATGTGCCCGCCCCCTGGGCTCTTTACTGCCGGAGCTCCGCTCCTGTGCGCTCCTGCAGGAAATGACCCCTGACTATATGTATGTAGTTATGAAGAGGAAAAAAGTTTAAATGGCCGTGGAATGGAGGAAAAAGAGTTGGTGTCATACCCCGCTCTTCTCGGAGTCTTGGAAAAAACACGCACAAGGGATCACAGTTACCCTTACAAGAAATACAACCAACAAACACTGTGATGTGTTGGCTAAGACATTTAGTAAACCTTTGCATGTTAAACATTGTATTACATTATAGATACAGTTTATAATATTACAAGGAAAAGTCCATCCAATGAGCACCCAGATACAGGCTCATTTCATCCCCATCATAGGATGAAATAATAGGATTACTCCCGAGGAAGATTGGGATGAAATGAGCCTCTATCTGGGTGTGCCTTGTAATATTATGGTTATTTATTTATCAACAGTGTAATACAATGTTTAGCATGCAGAGATTTATGAAATCTTAGCTATTGTTATACAAATTAATATCCAGTCAAAATATAAGATTGAAGTCAAAATGAGGAGGAAGATCTTGTATTTAATTGCAATGAAATACGGAAAACAGTTAGGCCAAAGGACCCATCAAAGTTGACTGGTTTCTGAGCCCAACCAGGAAATACATGAAGTTAAATACTTAATATGACATCATCATACCATCATCATGAAAATAATATCCAGAAGGCATAACTGGTTACAGAAAATTAAACAATATTTACATTAAAAAATCTCCTTATTGGTTAAAAAGGTGTGTCTATACAATAGCGTCACGTATTTACTTGACCTGACCTGAGTCGTATCAGCCAAGGCTTGTTCTCACCCAAACAAAGGTGTTTTTCTCTGATACCAAGTAAAAACTCCTTTTTGACCCAGACACTATGAAATTGTAACCTAAACAATTAGAACCATGAACTTTCTACCTTCTTCTGTACCAAAAGAATGCTGTTGTCTTGTCTGTTAACATCAGCTGGAAAAATACCCTGACCCACAAGGAAGAGAGGCCTTCTATATAACAGGCCTTCATTACATCCCAATAAAATGTTATTTAAGAATAAATCTATAGGGGGCAGAGCCGGGCGTCGCAAGATGGCGGACGCGTGATTTTGCCGCTCCCGAACGATCCCTTCCCTCCTGGCTTTAAAATCTTTTAAAAACGGAGTAAAACGCCTCAAAAGGTATGGGAAAACTGAAAGGACAAAAAACGCCCTCGACAAAGAAGAACTCAGCCTCGGTGGCCACGTATTTTCAAAAAGACACGCCGCAGAAGACACAGACGCCAGAACAATCTAAAATGGCGGACGCTACCGACTCTACAAACCCGAACGAAGAACCGCTCTTGAAGAAAGACCTAATGGACTTAAAGTCAGACATGCAACGTTTTTTCAAGGAGTCTTTGGCAGAACATCTCCAGCCAGTCCATAGTAAACTAGAAGAACTAACGGAAGGTCTTGGAGCGGCTTGTAAAGCAGCCGAATCAGCGTTGGAAGCAACGGAAAGCATACAGGTAGAACTAAATGCTTTAAAAAGATCCGAAAAAATGATGCAAATTAAGCTTAACTCGCTCGAGAATAAATGGAGACAATTTAATGTTAAACTAAGGGGGATTGAAGAGGGAGCGGAAAAAGATGCGAGTGATTTATCGCATTTTATATCAGCTTGGCTAACTGAGGCTATGAAGTTGGAGGAGGGAGTGTTTCCAGCAATTGCAAAGGCACAACGGTTGGGCCCGCTTGCAGCAGCCCAAAGAAATAGACCCAGAGATATCCTGGTGCAATTTGTGCATGCAGCATTTAGAGACCGGCTTCTTAGAGAAGCGAGGAAAAACAATTCCTTAATGCACCGAGGTCGGAAAATATTGGTGTTGCTAGACCTTCCTCCAGAGTGCTTGGAAAAAAGAAGGCTTTTGAAAATCATTACGGTAAAACTGCTTGAGGCCAAAATCAGGTTTAGATGGAGTGCTACTTCCAACGTCACAGTATACAAAGATGGAACTCTCTTTCAAGCTTCAGACTTGAGAACGGGTCTCATACTTTTGAAAAATCTTCATGTAGAACTGTCTCAGGACGAAAGGGCAGAGATTGAAGCTCACCCTAACTTTGAAAAACAACAAGATGATGGAGACTGATTAAGCTGTTGAAACCTTTTACCTGAAGCAAGTTATAAACGGCGGCGGGTGATTCCTGATGAGTACAAGATGAAAGTTGCCGATCTATTTTGAAGTGACAGAGCTTACAGCCTATTTTATATTAAACTGCATATTTTGAAGTGATGGTGGTTAAAACCAATTTTATTTAAAGTGCATATTTTGAAGAGATGGTGTTTAAAACCTACTTTATTTATATTATATGTTTTGGAGTGGTGATGTTTAAAACCAATTTTATTTTTGAACTGCATATTTTGAAGTAATGGTGACTAAAACCTATTTTATTTAAATTGTTTTTTTGAAGGGATGGTGCTTGTAAAACTTATATTATCTAGAACTTATTGTTTTAGTTAAACAAAAAGCTTAAGGAAACTATATATTTTTTGGAATTTGAGGTGTTTGAAACCTATTTTATTTCTATTGTATATTTTGAGGGGATGATCCTTAGAACTTATTTTGTTTACATTGCATCCTTGGAAGTGAGGGTGTGTAAAACCTATTTTAGTTACACTATATATTTTGAAGTCACGGTGTTTGAAACCTATTTTATTTATAGTGTATATTTTGTAGTGACGGTGCTTAAAACCTATTTTATTTAAACTGTATAATTTTGAAAGGAAGGTGCTTAAAATATCTGTTACTTAGAAGAGTGATAAAAAATTTTTGGGATGTATTAATCATTTTCTTGGTTAATAGAAAGTTTTCTTTAGGTTGAAATATCAAGCCTTTTTTTTGTTTTAAGAAGTTAATAAGTTAAATGAAATATGGTGAACAATTTATATATTATTTTGACTTGGATTAATGTCTAGAAAAACCCTGAAAGCTAGGAAGATACCAAGAATTGGAAAGCCCAGGAGCAACAGACCACCATACCTGAGGCTGGGAAACAGTGATTCTGAATTTATGCATTTTGTATCTAATATTCTTTAAAGTTAGAACTTTGTACACTCATAGAGTGCCGGAATGAAAAGAACGATAATAGCCGGGGGGGGGTTAGTTATAGTGGGTTGCTTCATTAAGTTGGTTTTAAATGAATGACTATGTCATTCTTTCATGGAACTGTAAAGGCATGAATAATCCTGTAAAAAGGCGAAGACTAACTAACACAATAGTTAAAGAAAAACCAAACATAGT
>NW_015176486.1:29861-36730 GCF_001447785.1 Gekko japonicus
CAATTATACTAAAACGGAATTATATCCGATATTATTAACTGAAATAGAAAAACAGGACCTTACAAAGCTTTTTCCTTTTAGGTGGGTAGTAAGTTCTTGGAGACATTTGGGGATACATATACCCCTAGATTTGAAAAACTTATATGACTGTAATTATTTGCCAGTAGTTAATTATATGATTAACCAATTTCAATCTTGGTCTAAAGTTAATTTATCACTAATTGAAAAAGTGGAATTAATAAAAACCATTATTTTTCCCAAATTTTTGTTTTTATTTCAAAATCTCCCTATTAATATAAATAATCAAACATTCTGCAAATGGCAGTTGAAAATTTCAAAATTTTTATGGAACAATAAAAGGCCTCGTATAAATTTTTTATTATTGACTAGACCCTTAAAAAAAGGAGGTTTAAGTCTTCCAAACTTAAAATGGTATTTCGAAGCAGCACAATTAAAACATGTCTTGCAATTTATGTCTCCAAAAACTAACAAAGATTGGGTACATATTGAAAAATCTTTTGTAACACCTAAGTATATGCATGAAGTGATATGGGCCTTAGCTAAGGATAGACCTACTTCTATTATGGACAATCCCTTTTTACGGGATACATTAAAAATTTGGGATAAGAACAGAAATACTTTGGCCCCTGGATTTTCGCCATTGTCCGCATTTTTGGGACAAAAATGGTTTTTACCTGGAGAACAAATTAACACCTTCCAAAATTGGAGACAGATAGGTAAATTTAGAATTCAAGATATTTGTTTTAAGAATCAAATTTGGACGCAACAACAATTGGAATTAAAATATAATTTCCATATTCCATGGTTCCAATATCAGCAATTGGTTAATGTTATTACAAGTAACAATATTTTGGAAAACACAAATAGACAGTTAACGAGCTTTGAAACTTTAATAGATAAGGGTATAATGGAACACAAAGGTATAATTTCCATTCTATATAGACAACTAGCTCAGGAAAAGTGGGATATGGATTCTACACAGCAACTTGCATGGCAAAAAGATTGCAACAGAATAATAACACCGGAACAGTGGTCTAGAATTTGGTCATCATCTTTATTTACAACATATTCATTAAATATTAGGTTACAGAATTATAAATTATTCGCACGTTGGTACGTCACCCCTTTGAAATTATTTCATGCAAAAGTAAAAAAAGATCCAAGTTGTTGGAAAGGATGTAAGCAAACAGGTTCAATAATCCATTGTTGGTGGTCTTGTCCGAAGATACAAAGTTTTTGGAATGTAGTAATAACAAAAATTGAAACTATGCTAGGGATTGATTTACCGAAAACTCCTGAATCAATATTGTTACATTTATGGGATAAAGACCTTTTTTCAAAAACAACTGAAGAATTAATAGCGCTAATGCTTATTACAGCTAAAACCTTAATAGCGCAGGTCTGGAAACTTGAAAAGGTACCTACCTTAAAACAATGGTTTACTAAACTGTGGGATATTGTTGTCATGGACAAAATAGCTATGCAAACTTTAGAAATGGAGCAACCTCACAAGGTGTCAACGTTTGTAGAAAAGTGGTTTGTGTTTTTTAGTTATGTTAACAATGTAAAAGACGGTATGACAGAACTGCCCACTAAGTATTTGGACTTTGTTTTGTATTGATTATTGTTTAATAGTGATTAGTTGTTATAAAAATTGTTAAAATTTGTTATAAAAATAAAGTTATAAAAAAAAAAAGAATAAATCTATAAAAACCAGAGAAATATGAATAATCAGAAAAAGGAAAATCTATATAGTCCCATCTCTACTACACTATCACACCACAGTGTTTGGTTGGTTGCATTTCCTGCAAAGGAGTCTCAGAGCAGCTTACAATCGCCTTCCCTTCCTCTCCCCACAACAGAAGCCCTATGAGGTAGGTGGGGCTGAGGGAGTTCTGTGACTGCCCGGAGGTCACCCAGCTGGCTTCATGTGGAGGACTGGGGAATCAAACCCTGCTCTCCAGATTCGAGTCCACTGCTCTTAACCACTATACCAAGCTGCAAGTACAAAGTACCATCTGATAAGGTAAAACTCAAACGCAATGAAGAATACTGTGATTATTTATAATAGCAGTAATTGGTAGTCGCACAATTTCCCTATCCCCTCACTAAATTCTTGGGAAAAGGTATCAGACTAATTTAATTCCACAGTTTCATGCCGAAGTCTATTTGATTCTTCTAGAATTGCTTCCAAGTACACGTACTCCCTAGCCCTTTTCTGGATTCTAACTTTGAAATCTGAGCTAGTTTTGAAATACATTGCATAAGTGATTGAATTCTAGAAAGATAGCCTTGTTAAGTCTGTTGCAGCAAAGGGAAAAAAAGTTTAAGTCTTGTGGCAAGGACAAAAGCTTTCACAGGTTAGAGTCCACGGTGAAGCAGAAGAGTAAGATAGTTGCAAAGGATACGCTGGTACAGATGGGGTCAGAGAAGACTCCCACCAGTTTTATACATAATGAGACCAGTGTTCCCACTAAGCTGAGTTAGTGTGAGCTAGCTCACAGTTTTTTTAGCCTCCGGCTCACACATTTTTATCTTAGCTCAGGAAGGAGGGCTCCAGAGCAAACTAATTGATGCAGCAGCCAAATGGCTGGCTCCCAACTTTAATGCCAGTAGCTCACAAAGTAGAATTTTTGCTCACAAGACTCCACAGCTTAGAGGAAGCATTGAATGGGACCGATTTCTTCTTTCTAAAATGCAAGCATTGTAATCCAGCACATACAACAATCAGCCTATAATCCTGCCAGCACCCGTCCTCAAAGCCTAGCACAATAGGGGCTTAAGCACTGGACCTGGAAAATTTGATTCCCTCCCCCCCCTTCATTTTTAAAATTTTTGGAACATCTGCCTGACAAAGGGTTTCGTAGTCCTTGAAAGCTTGCACAATTTTGCATCATTTGGGTTGGCCTCAGTAAAAGGAATTACGTGGTTTTGTTGTGTTTTGTTTTTCCTGGTCAGAGCAGCTATGAGTTGTCACGCATATTTGAGTGAGAAGTGAAGGTATCCATGGGTGGGGAGGAAACTCCAGATAGGTAGCCAAGTAACCCATTGCAGCAAAAGTAAACAGAACTCTTGTGGTGCTTTAAAGACAAACAAGAATTTATCCCAGCAGAAGGTTTTGTTGACTAAGGCCTCCATCCGCAGATGCCACCTAGTGGGGACGGCTGTAGGTGACGCTTGGGGTGCGTTCTTGGTATAAGAACTCCTGGGGGGGGGGCAACCTGGTTGGGTGGATTGGGCTGCTTGTTGCTTATTACACCCAGAGGGGCACTGATGTGTTGCAGCAGCCGGTAGCTCCCAGTGGTGAGAAATCTACATAGCAGAAAAGTCAGTGTGTGACAAAGCAGACTCTTCATCTTGGTGTGTAATCTGTGCTTTAAAAATAAACATAACATTTTGTGTTTAGGCAGTCCAGTCCTGCGCTGAGAAAAGTTGCATTCTGTAACCTGTAAAAATACATAGATCATGCACACTAAATAAAGCACTTTCAGTGCACTTTCCAACTGGATTTTGCCAGTTCACACAGTAAAATCCAGTGCATTGAAAGTGGATTGAAAGTGCATTATTTAGTGTGTGTGATCACAGCCAAATAGTCTGTTACTTCGTGTTTGCAAAAATTTCTTTTAGTTTTCTTTATTCTGCATTTTTACTACTTTGCATATTTTATTTATTTAGTCTATTCACAGTCTACTTATCTAAGACTTGTTTGATTTGTTTTTGCTGTTCGTGGGAAGGACGTGGACAATGCCACCCCGCCCTCAACCACTGAAAATCGTATTTGTTTACAGTTTTGAATTTTGAAATTTCAGCAGGTTTTGCCCATACACTTTCATGCATATCATAGCTGTTAAGGATCAGAAACTTGTGTTAGCGGGGGAGGGGGGGGATGAAAGCTGAGATTCTTAAAAATTATGTGCCCACTAGCATACTAGCAGGAACTCCTTTGCATATTAGGTGACACACCCCTGATGTAGCCAATCTTCCAAGAGCTTACAGTGGCACCGGTAAGAAGAGTTCTGTAAGCTCTTGGAGGATTGGCTACATCAGGGGTGTGTCACCTAATATGCAAATGAGTTCCTGCTACAAAAATAGCCCTCTGTAAGGGTTCGTGGGGGTGGAGGGGGTATCTTAATTCCTTTCTGGACTAAATTGCTGTTAAGTTTGCTGCACAAGAATTATACATGAGGAATGCTGGAAAAAAATTACCACTAACTTGGTTGGCACCAAATCTTCAAGTGCCAACGTTGTCAGAATCAGAAGAGTGATTTCAGATTCCTGGACATGCCTGTACCAGATGTCTAGGTATATGACTGACCAGGGCCTTAGATTCCCCCCCCCCCAAGCTGTTTATGAAAAAGCACAAACTGCAAATAAATAAGTGTGCGCTGCTAATTATTTAATTTTGTCTTACTTGGCCTGAGATTTTGAGTGACTTGAGAGCCATTTGCTTTTCCATTGGTTCAGCTAGCCTTTGCAAGCTCTTGAAGGACAGAAGGAGTTGCCTTGTACGGAACCATCTCACTGGACCATCACTGGTCAAAATCTGAGGCACTTGTACTTTTAAATTCTATCGACATGACACACAGTCCAATTTAAGGTCCTGATTTTATGTTGTTAAAGTAGTAGGCTTGATAGGGAAATGACTGTGTAAGTTTGAGGTAGGAGGGTCAAGAAAATCTCTACCAGCCCCCTTAAATGGAGATGCTTGCAATTGAACCCAGGACCTTCTGCATGTCAAATTGCCCGGCCTTGAGGTCTGCCCTAACACTCAATCTATAGGGAGGCGGGTAAAATTGCAAGTGGGAGGAGGGAGCCTAGGGGATTCTGCTATTAGCACTATTCCCACCTCCATCCAGCTGGGTCCTGAGCCACCAGTCAGAGCCAAACTCTGCTTTGTGAATCAGCAGGTGCCCTGAGTCTCTTAGTTACGTTGTATGTAATTGGCCGGCAGAAGTTCCATCTCTTGATCTAGAGGCACAGCTTTGTAGCTCTAGGCTCTCTCCCCAGGGAGGGCCTCAGGGGGATTTGTAAGCCTCCCCCTTCAGATATCTTGCTTACCACAAAGTAATAGATGTTTTCCTTCTTATTACAGGCTGGCTTTGTTCCTGAAAGAAATAAACACCCATCCAGACTAGTTATAACATTGTTATAAGCAACAGTAGAGTCCAAAAATGTTTTCTTCTGTAGCTGAATAAAGTTTTGAGTCCAGAGGCACCGTTCAGACCAACAAAGTTTTATTCTGGGTATAAGCTTTCGTGTAGACGTACACGTCTTCCGCTACCTGAAGAAGTGTGCATGCACACGAAAAGCTTATACCCATAATAAAACTTTGTTGGTCTGAAAGGTTCTGTTGCTTCAGACCAATACAGCTACCCCGCCCGAATCTGTCCTTGTTCTGTAGTTGTGGGTTTTTTAAAAAAAAAAATAAATCACAGCGACATTGTGATTAGTAAAAATAGCTCCCCTTTTTGGCAGACCTTGTCCTCAGTTTGTCTAGGTAAACACAGCAGAGTGTGTTGCAAGGAGCAAAATTTCAAAATCTTTTAGCCTTTTTTGTGGGGGGACCCAGTTCACCTATTGATTCCCAGCATTCAGTTCCCACAGTTATTCCCTAGACGGAACCTGCCATAGATAGAATTTAAGTGATGCATTGAAGGTATACGTATCTTGAACTGAAATTATTGCTTTACCACTGTTGACCGTATAACCTTAGCTTGTTATTTAATTCTGTTTTTGCATAGCTTAAAACATCTTCATCATGTTGCATGTTAATTTGCTGTTCAGCCCATCTGTAAGTTTGAACCTTATTTCCCATTCCACTGTATCTGAGGAAGTGTGCCTTGCCCACGAAAGCTCACGCCTTGAATAAACCTTTGTTGGTCCTAGAGGTGCCCCTGGACTCTAGATTTGTGCTACTGCTTCAGACCAACACGGCAGACTACCTGGATCTATGTAGTGTGCATGTGTGTAAGAAGGGCCTCTATATTGGGAGGACCCTGTAATGGTGCCGCGCGTCTCTCTTAGAGATGTGAAGGCCCGGAAAAAAAAAGGAAAAATTCGGGGGGAAACCTGGTTTTTTCCCGTTTTTTTCCTGAAGCCTTTTTGTTTTCCCCCGAAAAATTGGAAAAATTGAAAAAAGAAAAGAAAAGCAAAAAAATTGATTATGGAACGTTTTATTTTAACATGATTAATAAAATATTTTAAGACAAGGTGTTCAAATATTTACCAAATCATTTCTAAAATATATATATATGGTATCAGATTGATCTAATTTCTGTACACTGAGGACAAGTAAGTCCTAGGTTACAAACTGAACTCTCCAATGCAAGAACAAGATGCATTTCTTCCTTTAGGAGGTGCGATTGTCAGAAGAAAATTAAAGTTTCAGTTTTCTTTTTGCATGTGGGTGGGTATTCTGTTTGTACTAAATGTTTGGATACACTATATTTTGAATATGCTAGTTGTGATAATTTCATGCCAAGTAAAAATGTCCATAGTCATATTTTATGTTCCTAAAGTAACAGAATGACTTTCAATCTAGAAAAGACAAAAGAAATGCTAATGTAGCATTTTTTTCAATTTTTCCGAAAATTTCCGTTTCCCCCGTTTCCGGAAATTTTACATCTCTAGTCTCTCTGCTTATGCACAGAAACATTGTACATCTCTCTCTATGGGGCCCTTATGTGAAGGCCAGGCCACGTGTTATCGGCACAGAGGGCAATTTTTGCCCATGCCTCAGCAGCACAGCCCAGGTGAAGCACGTTGCTTGTCTCTATAGCAAGTGAATACTAATAATTGAATCATGTGAGAGGAATTAAGGGGATTCATGCAGGGATGTGGGGGGGGGG
>NW_015176486.1:36746-45820 GCF_001447785.1 Gekko japonicus
CCTGCTGACTTGCTCAGTTCTGCTCCTGCTTTCATAGCTCCAGTTCATCATCTGCACTTCTGCATCCTAAATACTGTTGTTGGTTTTTTTCGGGGGGTCACTCTCAAGAGTGATGGTATTTGGGGTACCTACTTTAGATCTGGTTCGTTATTACATTCTTCCGAGGAAGTTAGGACAGATTTGGAAGCCTAAAAGAGGAGGAAGGTGGGATTTGCTCTCCATACACAACTAGTCATGTCATAATGCTGACATTCTGATTTCCTCTCCTTCACCTTTATTCCCAGGGCCTGTAAGTATTCTCATGATGTCTTCTCGGAGGAAAACCGGAAAGTCTTGAAGGACCACGAACTCTCTGGCCTCAATGAGGATGAGCTGCGCGTTCTCCTTCTCCAGAACGACCCTTTTCTGCTGCCTGATGTGAGTTGTTTCGATCCCATGGCACGGTTTAGCTACATCAGCTGAGGGGGTCTCTTATCAAAGGGTTAGTTGGTCACAGCAGGGCCACGAGTGATGTGTTCTTAGAGAGGGTACAGCAAGGCCTTGCAGTCAACGAGACGGAACTAATAAGCTTCTCTCCTGCCTAAGCTGACCATAATAACAGATCTGCGATGGTAGTTTTACATGATCGCGGATTCACTGCTGTCGATATAAAGTCGACTTGAATTCAGTGCTTGTGCCGGTTTACAGTATGGACGGGAGACTCCAGTAACAAAGATGTTTCCCAGCTTGTGTACCTGTGGATAGCTTGTTTGAATGGTCCCTCATGGGGGAAGATTGCTCCTTTTATATAAGAAAATAAGAGCGGAGATCAGCTTGCCCTTTTAGCAGACTAGTTCTGTGCGTGTCTTTCATATGTGGCAAATTTATACATGAATTGCCTCCATGACCACCCTGTGGCTTGAAACAGCGCAGTCTTGAAAATGTTTCCCTGCTTGATTCTGCGGGATAAACTGGCTCCGTCTGGGTCCTCCAGGAAGGGAAAGTCATGGCTTTCTGACCATTTCAGGGGGGAGTTTGGTGAGAATGGTGGGAGGCCTCAGGCAGAGAGGGGGAGGCACCCATAATGTGGAAGCGTCTCAGAGTTTGGGCAACCTCCCTTTCCCAGCTGCTTATAAGAAGCTCGGATTGTGCATAGGGTTGCCAACTTTGGATTAGGAAATACCTGGAGATTTGGGGGGTGGCGCTTGAGGAGGGCGGGGTGTGAGGAAGGGAGGGACCTCGGTGAGGTATGATGCCGTAGAGTCCCCCCTCCAAAAGCAGCCATTTTCTCCAGGGGGGCTAATTTCTGTCGTCTGGAGATCAGCTGTAATTCCGGGAGTTCTCCAGGCCCCACCTGGAGGCTGGCGACCCTTTCTGTGTGGCATTAAGAAAACCCCATTCACTGGGGCTCCTGCCTTTGGCCATGCTGCTGAGCTGATGCTTGGTCAAACTGGAAATTGCCCTCTGTGCACTATTTATTATTTATTTATTAAATTTCTACCCTTCCCTCCCAGCCAAGGTTGGCTCAGGGTGGCTTACATACAGTCGACACATAGTTTACAATAAAACATAAAATATAAATTAAATTAAGAGGAGACGGGAGGAGCAAGAGGCACCTGCCGAGCCCAGCCACAGAGTGGCCCCCTGGGGGCTCCATTGCAATGCCTTTTGCACTTTAGACCCCTTCCTGTCACCTCCCCCTACCCCATCTCTTCCTTGCTCTCTGCAAAGCGCTCCTTACTTCGTGTTCAGATTACACCTCTCTTCCACTCCTCTTCTGTCAGCCCTCAGCTGCTTCTACGACACCCCTTCTGGCAACCTTTCTGGCTTCTGGGATGGCACTGGGCAATGCCCATACACTGCCAGGCCTGTCTTGACAACTCCAAGGGCTAGGAACTTGCCTGTTTTCAACAACAAAATGGAGGCAACCGTCACTCTCCTGTGCTTTCATGTCACCGTGGTGTGCACATTATGAAGAAGAGGAGGAGGAGGTGGTGGCGGTTGGATTTATACCTCCGCCCATCACTACTCGGATGGGCAATAGGTTCCGGACAGGCAAAAGGAACTACTTCTTTACTCAGCGGCTAACTACACTCTGGAATTCACTGTCAGTAGAGTAGTGTGTGAAACAACTTGAGATGGCAGTGAACCCTGAATTCCCATGAAGAGGCAAAGCAACCAAATCCAGTTTTGAAGGGTTCTTTCTGGCTAGGGTTGGCCGGCCACTAGGTCTGCCCCCCCTCCCGATTCTGGTTTGGGGGCTCATTCTCAGGGCAGCAAGTTGCACTCTTGGGCCCATCAGCTAGCCTTTCCACTTTAAGAAGAAGAGGTTGGATTTATACCCCTGCCCTTCACTCGAAGTCTCAGAGCAGCTTACAATCACCTTCCCTTCCCCTCCCCACAACAGACACCCTGTGAGGTAGGTGGGGTTGAGAGAGCTCTGAGAGAACTGCCCTTGAGAGAACAGCTCAGAGAGAACTTGTGACTGACCCAAGGTCACACCGGCAGCTGCATATGGAGCTCAACCCAACAGAGCTCAAACCAGGCTGGGTAGAAAGGGTTTTGGTACAGCAGACAGCAGAGATTTTGGAAGACTCGGTAGCATTTAAAAATGCAACGATGCTTGAAGGAGCAACACCAGTAAAACAGAGGCGAACAATGTTACCTTTGCTTTCCTTTTTTGTGCTGCTTAGTTTCATATAGCATGAACTGGAGGATCATTCCTCCATTTCCCCTCCTTCTCTCCTGTTCCAGGTATGCAGTCTTTACAACAAGAAAGATGGAAACTGCCCCCAAAAAGAAGATTGCAAAAAACTTCATGTTTGCCGCTTCTTTCTCAGAGGAACCTGTCGGTTTCCCAGATGCAAGAGGTCTCACGACCTTTTGCAGCCAAATATGCTGAAGCTGCTGCTTGAAGAAGGGGTGGATGCTAAGATGGCTTGGAATATCCAGACGATCTGTGCTCACAAAACTGCTGAACTGGCCAGGGAACTAGGACTGCAAAAAGGTGAGTGCTTCTTGATGCCTTGTGAGCAGATGGAGCTGACTGCCTCCCCCTCCTGCGCTCTGGTTTGGAGAAGTAGCCTTTCTCACCCTCCATCACGAAATGTGTTCATCCTCCTTTCAGTGCATTCCTCGAACGCTGAAGCGGCCGCAAGTGGAGGAAAAAAGAAACCAAGTGTTAGAGTTCAGGAAGAATGCAGCCCACTCCCTAATCCGGCTTCTCTTCCGTTTGGTTTCATGAACCTGAATCTCAAACAAGGTGAGACAACTTACTTTCTAGCATAGAGCCCTTCTGTGTCACCGTGGCAAAGGCTGGCATTCAACCCAGGCCCGTAGCCAGGACTTTTTAAGTCAGGGGGCATTTAAATTTGGGGGGGCCGGCACTGGCTAATTGAATGAAAGGACTATTCGGCCAGTTTGGTGTAGTGATTAAGTGCCTGGACTCTAATCTGGGAGAACTGGGTTTGATTCCCCACTCCTCCACTTGCACTTGGCTGGATGTCCTTGGGCAAGCCATAGTTCTGATAAGAGCTGTCCTTGAAAAAGCTCTCTCAGCCCCACCTACCTCACAGGGTGCCTGTTGTGGTGAGGGGAAGGGAAAGGAGTTTGTAAGCTGCTCTGAGACTCCTTTGAGTAGTGAAGGGCATGGTATAAATCCAATCGCCTCCTCCTCTTCTTCCCCTTCTCCCTCCTCCTCCTCTTCTTCTTCCTCTTCCTCCTCCTCTTCTTCTTCTCCCCCCCCCCGCACCTGCTCAGGGGCCCTGGGCTGGATGGGAAGTCGTGGGGCCTTGCCAGTAAGTCAGGGGGGGCCTAGCCCTGAGATGCCCCACTGTAGCTATGGTCCTGATTCAACCTCTCAAGACAAGAGGGCGTGAGCCGTGGTCCCAGCTTGTACTGTAGGATTAAAACTTTTAGAGTTGTTTTTGTAGAACAGTCTGCATTGATTGATATGTCGCTTTTTTCAGCAAGTTGATGATCCCAGATGAATTTTGTGAAATTAGGCCTCGTTTCATATTGTTATCATTTCCCTCATTTCTCACTTCCCACAGAAGTGAGTGCAGACAATGTCATTTAGGGGACTGTTGGTATTTACTGGGATGTATCGGTATTTTCAGATATTCACAAGATTGGTCTGGGAGAGTTTGGAGTCCTGTCTGACTGTCGACTATCTCCATGTGTTTTGGTTTCCATTTCTTTAGTTGACCTTTGGGCTGCACTTTCCATTCAAAGGTTCCGGAAGGGCCTTACCAAATAACTTAAGATAATACTGAAATAATTAAAGATTGACATTAAAATATGTTTAAAATAGCAGCAACCCAAATTTTAGAATGTTAGCAGTAAGGGGGGGGTGGTTTTTTTTTTTTTTTAAACCGTCAAGTCCCAGCTGACCTATGGCGACCCTGGTGGGATTTCCTAGGCAAGAGTTGTTCAGAGGCAGTTTGCCATCGCCTGCCTCTGCAGAGCGACCCTGGACTTCCTTGGTGGTCTCCCATCCAAGTACTGACCTGGACCGACCCTGCTTAGCTTCTGAGATCAGGCCGTTAAACAGCTCTAAAATCATGGTACTAAACAAGGTACAAAGTATATACGTAGTAGCGGCCTAAAGTAGGGATGCCAGTCTCCAGGTGGGACCTGGGGATCCCCCAGAATTACACATCTTCAGTTCCCCTGGAGAAAATGGATGCTTAGGAGGGTGGACTCCATTGTACCCCACTGAGGTCCCTGTCCTCCCCAGGCTCCACCCCCAAATCTCCAGGAGTTTCCCAACCTGGATCTGGCAACCCTGCCTGCCGTTCCTCGCTGGGGGCGGGGGCGGGGGGGGGGACCTGGCAGAAACCCTAGCCTAAAGCCATTTCCCCCTAAAACGTGCAAATATGAAAGAAAGGGCAACAAACTCCATCAGATGCCAGGGTAAATTTGAAGAAGTCTCGAGCTGGCATTGGAAATGTAACAGTCTCTGTGCCCACCAAAGAATTGTGGATCCAAACAACTCTGTCCCAAACACCACTTTCTGCTAGTGGTTGGCCAGGATGGGAGAGAACCACTGGATCGTCATGGCTCCAGTAACCCTACTCTGCCTTCCAGCTCATTTCTCCAGTGGAAGCAGGTAACTTATAAAGGATCGAGAAGCCAGCCTGGCTCGGGTGGGACCACGGCAGTTTGAAGCCAGCTTGAAACAGATCCAGATTTCAGACATACATTTCTTACGGCAAGGCTACACTACAGACTGATGTGCGTCCCTCTTTTCTGCATTCACAGGGTCATCCACGGCAGATAACAAATTAGAGGGGCTGTGGCTCAGTGGCAGAGCATCTGCTTGTCATGCAGAGGGGTCCCAGGTTTCATTCCCAGCATCTCCAGCTAAAAGTATCAGGAAGCGGGTGATCATGTGAAAGACCCCTGCCTGCCTGAGACCCTGGAGAGCCGCTGCCAGTCAGAGTAGGCGATGCTGACCTTGAGGGACCAAGGGTCGGACTCGGCATAAGGCCGCTTCACGTGTTCATGTGTAGAACATACATAGTAAAATCACATTTTAAAACCATGAGAACCAGCCAAAACACATCTTTAAAACATTTAAAACCAGAACTAAACAGGCCACAAGCATGAAAACAACAAATCGAAACATTTAAAATAAAACATTGGGCTGGAAGAGGAACCGCCAAGGCAGTGCCAAACTAAACCAAAAAAGGTCTTCACCCACTTGTTAGAAGATGACAACAGGAGGGGACAGGTCGTTCTCCTCAGGGAAAGATTTCCAGAGCATTGGGGGACACTACTGAGTGTCAAGCACCTTAGCAGGATCACACCACACACACGCAGGCTTCTTGAGAAGATAAGTGGTTTTATTGGTAGGCCATAACTAAAGAACGAGTATACAGCTTGTGTCAAGAATGACCGGTGTAGTATAGTGGCCCCTGACTTATAACATATTCGAACTACCCCCCCAATAGCAAAGGCCAGTGGTTACACTTGGTGCGCGCAGCAAAATCAAGCAGAAAAAAACGGCGAAGCAGGTTAGCAGTTTAGTTTCCCAGCCGTCTCATCACAGCTGGGAACAGCAAGGTCAAAGCCGCGATAGCGTACAGTTGCTGGGCAGAGAGGCGCTGGGAAAGCGGAGGAGAGCATCACCCCCACATACCAATGCCATGACAGGGCTACCTGACACTGAGAAGGCCCGGTCTCAGAAGGTGGGGGCATCCGAAGCAGGGCCTCCAAAGATGACCAGTGGTCAGATTTCTCTCCCCCCCCCCCCAGATTATTATATCAGTTTAGCTGTCATGGTTTCCTCCAAGTATCTTGGGAATTGTGCTTTGCTGACGGTGCCGAGACTTCCCTCCTAGAGGCTCTTGATGTTCCCCATCTGGGTGCACAAATCGTTGTGACTCCCGGAGTTCCTCCTCGCTGTGTTGGCCTTTCCCCTTCTCCCTCCAGGAGGCGGGCATCTCATTGCTAATTCAGTCCGTTTCGGGCAACCTTGTGACCCAGTGGCGGGTCAGTGAAGATCAGTGTTCTGCTTTAAGTCATCTTGTGGTGTCACGTAGGATTAACCCCACATACCCTTAACGGGCATTGGTTTGAGGTCCTGAAGTTAGCAGTCTACCTAGCTGCTGCCGGATTTTCTTAGGTATTAATTTGATTTGGTTGGTTCCCCCCCACCTTTTCTCCTGCAGGTGTCAAAGCAGCTCCTCCTTCCAAACCTCCCCAGAATGAAGAGAAAAAGAAAAGTGATGAGATCTGTCTGTTCTATGTCTGGCAGTTCTGCAAACATAAAAGTAAGCCAACAGAGAAGTAGAGGGCAGGCTTTCCATCTGGGTTGCTTAGGAGTAATGCCTCAGGGCTTATTTATTTATTTATCAAATTTACACCCCGCCCTCCCAGCCAAGGAAGGTGTATTGGCAGCTGCAGGGTGGAAGTGGGCAGGGTGCCCCCAAGCAGGAAGTAGCTGGGATGCTGACGGGGGTGGGGAGGCCTGGAGCTCCCCGTTTCCACTCCTCCCAGTCCAGTTAAGTCGCCATACAATTTGCAGTTCATCAAGGGCTATGCCAGTCATGGATTTGGGAGTAGATTGCAGCCCAGCATTAGTGCAGTTCTGCTCATACTCTTGTGGGTTAGTACTGGAAGGTTTCATCTGCTCTACTCCAAGGTTTACTTCTGGGTATAAGCTTTCGTGTGCAGTGAAGAAGTGTGCATGCGCACGAAAGCTTATACCCAGAATTAAACTACGCTGGTCTTAAAAAGGTGCCACTGGACTAAAAATCAGCAATACAGCAATTTCTCCTGCTCTTTGGGGCTATTGGAGCCAGTCTGTTGATTTCATCAGAAAACACAGGGAGAGTTTGATGTGGTTATCCAAGTAGGGGGTGAGGAATTTGCACTCGGCTCCTGTTAGCCTCTCCTGTTATTGCCTTTGCAGGTAACTGTGAGATGATCCATTACCATCTGCCTTATCGATGGCAATTGTATACTGGAATGAAATGGAATGATTTGCCCTCAATGGAGGAAGTCGAAAAAGCCTATTGTGACCCCGCCACTACAAGGTATAACAACAATCTCTCCTTCCCTGGGAAAAGCCGTGTTTGTGGCATTGCTAGAAGCAGAACTCTGGTTTCCTTGTGTTGACATCATGCCCATTTCTCAAATGAGATGGCAACACTTCTCTTTCTCCCCTGCCTGCCTGCCTGCCTTCCTCATTCCCATGCATGCTGCTGCGGCTTCCCCAGAAGATGGCTCTTGTGTTTCAAAAACAGAAATACCGCTTTCTCCCTCTTTCATTCTTGGGAACTGGATTCAAAGTTGTTTATAGGTCTCTGGGGTGACCGTTGAGTAAAGATATCACAGGATGATTGCCTTAAGGCTATCATCCCTAGATTGGGATCCATACCCGTGACTGTTTTTGAGTGGTGAGAAGTTTCAGCGCACAGCCTATTACAGGCCCTGTTTCCTTTCGGTTTAGTGAGAACGGTGGCACCTAGGCTTACCAAGTACTTACTGAGAATCGGTGGGGGACACATACTTCTTCTCAGGGCCATTCCCGCGCGGAAGACAGACGCGCTGCACCATACCGTCACCAGGAAGTGACGCCGGGCGACGCTCTGGCAATGGGGCTGGGAACTCGATGGTACCATTGCCAGAGCGTTGCCTGGCGTCACTTCCTGGCGACGGCATGGTGCGTCGTGGGAGGAGGCTGAAGTTGGTTCCTTATTCGCACTTCCTTATTCATTCCTTATTCGTTACTTATTCGTGTAGTCAGAAACACTAGGGAGAGTGAGTTGGAAAGCTCTGAACCCCAAAATAAGGTCTGGACCACCACGTATCATATACCCCCACATTCACAGGACTCTCCCCTTCAAGGGGACACATTCTGTGTGCTGGTCCAAAGCGCAGATCTGGTGCCAGCTGCTCCAAAGTGCAGTGCCCCTAGGACAATCACACAAGCAGACACTGGAGCCAGGCTGCACCCCAAAATAATCTTGTGACCACCCCAAATGACACATCCCCACGCTCTGGGGACTGGGCCCTGCAAGGTGACATGCAGTGATGCCCGGTCCAAACAGTGGTTCTGATGGCACAAGCTTCTATTCGCAAACCTTCCCCGAGGCCTGTATGTCAAAGGAGATTTGAATAAGGAAGTGCCCCCAGCACCCAAAATGAGGTTTGGACCCCCACACCTCATACACCCCCATCTTCAGCAGACCCTCCCCTTCAAGGGGACATGTTCTGTGTGCTGGTCCAAAGCGCGGTTCTGGTGCCAGCTGCTCCAAAGTGCAGTGCCCCCAGGACAGTCACACGGGCAGACACTGGAGCCAGGCTGCACCCCAAAATAATCTTGCGACCACCCCAAATGACACATCCCCACGTTCTGGGGACTGGGCCCTGCAAGGTGACATGCAGTGATGCCCGGTCCAAACACCAGTTCCGATGCCACAAGCTTCTATTCGCAGGCCTTCCCCGAGGCATGTATGTCAAAGGAGATTTGAATAAGGAACTGCCCCTTGCACCCAAAATAAGGTTTGGGCCCACACATCTAATACACCCCCGTCTTCAGCGGACCCTCCCCTTTGAGGGGACACGTTTTGTGTGCTCGTCCAAAG
>NW_015176486.1:46776-49845 GCF_001447785.1 Gekko japonicus
TTGTTACACAAGCCTGCTCTTCCCACGATATTGTTCGTAAGTTTCGATTTTGCCGTTGCGCACACGTCCCGATCTTCGCCACAGGAATGTTAAACAATTACAGTTTTTAAAGACTTCAATCAACTTTTTTCTCTCCGGAATCGGATTTCTGGGATTTACTATTCATTTTCCGCTCAACCGCTTAATTCAAATTAGCTCAAAACTCAGTTCAGGTAAGCGGCACGTTTTTGTTATCTAGCACGTTCAAAACGGGTTTCGCATTGCTTCTTTTAACTCACAGTTGTTGTCTTTCTACAAAGAGGTCGGCTGACGAAGAATTTATGCCGGTAATCCGGCTCGATCGGCCACTATAGAGTTGCTTGGCACTTGCCTTCTTCGTGGGAGGAGATCAAAGCCCAATTCAGCTTCTTCCGAAGCTGGATTACGCCAACCTCACACTCCCTCTTAGGCGCCGCTGCCTGCTTGTCCCCCCCCCTCGCTGGGGAGTGATGCGTTGGGCTATATGTTGCCCAAACTGTCGAAAGTGGCCGTCGCCCGCTTCGCACGATCGCGAAACGCTTCAGTCCTCCATCTTAGCCAAACCGGAAGCCCAATCGGTCCAAACACCGGTTCTGATGCCACAAGCGTCTATTCGCAAACCTTCCCCAAGGCCTGTATGCCAAAGGAGATTTGAATAAGGAAGTGCCCCCTGCACCCAAAATGAGGTTTGGACCCCCACACCTCATATACCCCCGTCTTCAGCGGACCCTCCCCTTCAAGGGGACACGTTCTGTGTGCTGGTCTAAAGCGCGGTTCTGGTGCCAGCTGCTCCAAAGTGCAGTGCCCCCAGGACAGTCACACGGGCAGACACTGGAGCCAGGCTGCACCCCAAAATAATCTTGCGACCACCCCAAATGACACATCCCCACGTTCTGGGGACTGGGCCCAGTCAAAGTCTAACAACATTGCCTGTGTAAATATCTGTATCTGAAGAAGTGACTGCAGTGCCTGTGTCACAAGTTTTGTTAGTCTTTAAGGTGCTGCTGGACTCTTGCTCTTTCCCGTTTTGTAAATATGTATTGTGTTCATTCATCCATACCATCAAAGATGTGATAGATGGCATGACTCTGTTTCTGCAATACGGACATTCACAAAGTCGCTTTACGAAGCAAAGGAGCGTCCCCGGGATGCCCTGTCAGTCGATGAGACGTTGTTGTCTTGACTGTTCCAAGTGGCAGCTCTTGCTTTCCTACTCGTGGAGCGTGTGGGCGCACGACTGCCCGGGTGCGGTGCCTTGCCGAGCCCCCTCCTAGACAAACGGAGGAGCCAGGCTTTGTTCTGGTGCTGCATCCTTGGCAGTGAGTCGTCGTCCTTCATCTCTCCCGGACGCTGTCCAGTCCAAGTTAACTTTCATCAGGGCTAAACATGAGGCATGCCAGGGTTGCCGGCTCTGGGCTAGGACTGGGGAATGCCTGGAGATTTGGGTAGTGGAGCCTGGGGGGAAAGAATGCTTACCAGTTAGCACACTGTCTTCCCATGTTGTTTTGCTTCATAAACCTATTTTACAGCAAGCCACTTTGCCGGGCTGCCGTGATCCTTGGAAGCGGGGGGGGTGGGGGCGCATCCTGTCTCTCAGCTGACGGTCTGAGACTTCACGCAGAGTCGTGTGTAATTTTCCCCTGAGGTTTTCTTCTCAGCCCAAAGCAATTTTGGGGAGGCTGCAATAAACCTCTCCTCTTCCCCACTCAGAATTGGCCCCTGCAGAAGGAAAAGCAGTGGCGGGGCGGGTGCTGAAGGTCCTGTGGCCTTTTTGACCCATCTTCTACCACCCGTGCTTAAAGGGGGCTTTTAGGTCTTTCTCTCTCTGTCTCTCTCGTAATCAGAGTACAGATAAGTGTCTTCAGGCACTCCCAGCTGTGCAACACCCTTTGCTGTTTTGCACAGCATCTCCTTTTGTTGCCAGTTTCCCACAACTGTTCCTTCAACTGGGCAACTCCTTGTATAAAAAGCGACAAAGCAGCTGGAAATGAGGCTCCAGCCACATCCACATGGACCCATATCTTTTCTGTGACCATCGAAGAGCCCCGCAGTTGGCCACAAGACGATCAGGAAAACGCTGCCCTCTCCTGGCGACTGCGAGTGCTGCAGGGTTGCGTCTCCTTCCTGGCAATTCAACGGGGGGGGGGGGGGGGGGGGCTATGGCCACGTGTAGTGGTTCAGAGAGCAGAGAACCGGGTTTGATTCCTCACTCCTCCACATGCAGCTGCTGTCATGACCTTGGGTCAGTCATAGGTTCTCTCAGAGTTGTTCTCTCAAGGGCAGTTCTCAAGAGAGCTCTCTCAGCCCCACCTGTTGTGGGGAGGGAGAGGAGATTGTAAACTGCTCTGAGACTCGTTCAGGTAGTGAAGGGTGGGGTACAAATCCAATCTCCTTCCAGGGGCTAGAACCCCAGCTCCCTCCCCCCATCCATCCCTGATGGAACCAGAAGATCCCCTTGTGTTTGCTGGCATGTGCTAAGTCCCCACTCTGGGATTTAAACTGGTCTGTCTGAGTCAAAACCAGATCCATGTCCCATGTATGATTTTTCCTGCCCACAACCCTAACATTGACCCAGTGAGTAGCATTGGAAATCATCCTTTGGAACAGTGGGGAAGGGGGGCCGTCCTCTTCCCCGGCCATTCACCCCCTGCCCTCCAAACATACATCTCCTTCCCTCTGGAATCTCACTTAAGATGTTTGGGTTCTTCCGGCCCAGCAAGAGTCCTTTAGAGGGGAAGCCATTCTGAACCTACTGAACCCAGTGTGTGGGGTGAGGAGCAAGTTTTGCCCATTCCTGACCAAACCTGAGTTACTCAGTACTGTGCTGTATGACTCAGTGGGGTCCCTTCATTGTCGATCTCTCTCTTTCCTCCTCATAGTTTTCAAAACATCAATTTCAAGACCATGATGTCTTACATCAATCCAGTTCGGCGTCAGTCCACACCTTCGTCTGTCACCAAGCCTGCCAAATTTGTCTTAACAACCAAGTGGCTTTGGTACTGGAAGAATGACCAGGGCCAGTGGATTGAATATGGGAAACAGGTCAGTGTG
>NW_015176486.1:49883-103964 GCF_001447785.1 Gekko japonicus
GTGAGCCTTTTCAGATATTGTGTTTTAGGAGTTTGCCTCAGTCATGGAAAATGTCTCAGATTCTTCTGTGCCCTCCCTTATTCCCATGAGGAGAAAGTAATTTGTATTCTAGGCTGTAGTGCATTGATTTTATTTTGGTACCTTCTTGACGGGAATACCTATACTCTGTTGGCACTTTGTGGACATTGTGTCAAATAGGTCTACCCTGAAGGGAAAAAATCCTGTGCTTGGATGTAAGAGGAGTTAAGGGGGAATCACACTGAGGGAAGCTGAGGCCCCTCTTAAATCATCCCACATATCTGGGATCCCGACTGACCTCCCAAAAGATACAGAACCTTTTCCCCAACTTATCCTGCTATGTAGTTCATATAGTCTCTTAGAGTAAATGCTGTGCATAGTGTTTTAAACCAGTGGTTCCCAACCTTTTCAGTACCACAGGTCCAAATTGTCTTCCTGTGGTGAGCTGTCAAGGGATGGCCCAAGGATATTTGTCACCCTAGGCAAGCAATGACTCTGGCGCCCCTCTCGTTCAGCATTCCATTTTCTACAGTGGCTAACCAGACTTTTTTATATTAAAAAGTTTTGTGTGTGTGTGTGTGTAAAACAGTTTTGTTATTTATAAAGTCCAAAAGTAAGTTATTGGCCGTGTTCAGTGTAAGAGTTCAAGCTCTTGCAGTCCCCTATTTTGCAGCCTGTAGAGTTCTGTTCGGTGAGGGGTTGCCAACTTTTGCAGGTCAAATCTCATCATCTGAGAAATGTTGCTTTCCACTTTCTTGGTTTGCCAGCCTCTTGTTGCTAAAGAGATGCCTCTGTCACTCCTGGCACCTTGCCAGTTGTCCTGGAGGGATGAATGCTCCACGCATTTCTTGCTTGGTTGAACTTTCCTTTCCCCCTTTTTAAGGGGCATTTATGATCCCAGAAGTGCAAGAAAAGCTTCAATGTTGGTGTGTAGCTGGCATCTTGTTTATGCCAGGTTGCCTTCCCTTGTTGGGCCGCATGAGTGGGTACACAACCCACTTTTCTGGTGTGCTGACACTTCACATTGAGAGCTGGGCTTAAAGGCAGAGCCTGACATTGGGTACAGCACGTGGGAAAGTTTTTCAAAAGCATGTGGTGGTATATATTTTAGTTCCTCAGCAGCCGTGAGCCTTGGCTTACCTAGAATGGTGGTTGTGAGTTGAGAACTCTTCTCTGAAGCCCTCAGCGCGATGGGCAGTGTTTTGACAGTAAATGAAATGTCTTCGCCACGAGTTGCTGGCAAAGTCAGGTTGTGGGGAGGACAAAGTTGGCCTTTTATGGGCCGCCCACATGTACCAAATATTGTACCAATGATGTCTTACTGTTTTTAAAATCAGTTAGTACATTTTTGTACTGTTCAGTTACAAGAAAAAACCCACAGTATTGGTGTTAAAGTAGTGCCATATGTCAGTGTGGAAAAAGGGAACATTTCTTCCCCTCTCACTAGAATTTGGTATCAGCAGTGAAGCAGATCTGGAATAGGTGCAAATGACCAAAGGAAATATTACCTCAGACAAAATGAACCGTTTCATGTTTCCTCTCCTAGGATGGACAGCGCCAAGGCTCCGCATTAAGTTCTGATGATCTGGAGAATTTATTCTTGTCAGAGCCAGATGGTAGTATCCAATTCCAAGCAGGCTCCCAAGGATACGAAATAAACTTTAAAGGTACTGTACCTGTTCACTCCAACAGGCTATGGTATGTTCAAAGTTCCTGTAGGCCCAGACTTCATACACCTCCTGTTATGTCAGGATGGACCAAGAATACCCTTTTAATTTACTATTTGTGCATCAAGGCAGGCTTACAAGTCTGTGTAGGGCAATGTTCTGAGGGCCTGCAGTTCCCTTCCCATGAAGTTGTAAGCCTTTATTTTAATTGGCTTGCAGTGGTCAAAGGAAAGGAAAGGGGAACAGTGAAAAGGGGGTAGTTGTGAGGATTGAGATTAACCTGTTATTCCCAGAGGCAATTTTATCAGCTTCAGCAGTCAATTTTTGTGAATAAATAGGGATGGGCATGAACTGGCTCACAAACGTTAGTCCATGATGAATTTTGGCAGGTTCATAGTTCATGAATGAAGCTCATGAACTGAAGAGCCACCACAAACTTCCACAAATTTTAAGGCAGTTTGTGGTGGTTCATGAAGAGCAGAAAGCAGGGGTTTAAATTGTTCCAGGCCATTTAAACCTGTTTTCTGCTCCCCATGGTTTGTGCCCATCCTTGTGAATAAACCAAAGAAATTGATCGAATATGTGATCTTTTTTTCAAGACATGATCCAGAGAAACTTGTACTACCTCACCCAGAGAGAGGTCCGGAGGCGCCCAAAATATGTTTCCCATGAAGATGTGAAGAACAAGAAAGGGTATAACATCAACTTTGATCTTCTAAGGGTCTTTTGGAGGCCAAGCTTTGTACGAAACAGTGTGTTTTGAGAAGGGTGGCTACTTGTGACATTTGGTGTATCTAAGTTCATAGTTTACTGATCACCTTAGAGATAAGTTGGGTCATTTTGGTATCAGTTTTGTATCAAGGTCTGCATTGGTGCGAATCTTGGCCCACATGGTGCTCCTGCCACTGTAGAAAGGTGGTGGGAGAGCAGCTACCAAGAAAAGAGGATACCCTTCAAGCTGCCAAGATGAAAGCACAGAAAGGTAGCCTCTGGGCTACCGTCTGTTTAGAAGCCCAGCAAAAAGGGAGAAATAAAGTCCCAAAGGGAGGGATTGATCAGACCTGTAAAGGATGGCTGGCTAGTAAACTAAGCTTCCTCGGAATTCCGGTGTTTGCCACTGTGTTAGCTAAACTGAGGCAAAAGGGGGGTTGTTCTCAGGGTTCAGACAGAAGAGATGACAACAAGAATGTTTCCTCACCTGTGGTTTTCTTTGGGGCATTAAACAGCCACAGGGACCCTCCTTCTGCACCTATTCCAGACCCGATATATCCCAGAGAATGGGATAAATCAGCGCTACCTGAGATTGGGTACAAGGTAAATGCTCTACTAATGTTTTTAAAAGTTGACCTTTTGCAGATGATGGGTTGGATTCAACCAGCTTTTCTGGGAGGGAAAAAGGAAGGCTGGATCTGATGCATTAATTCTGCTTGCTGCGTCTTTGATTGGGTCTGGTGTTCTTCTCTCTACAGTTGGGGATGGTGCCCACCCACTCAGAATGAGCGGATTTCTCTTTGAATTGTTGTTGTCTCAAACTAGCCTCTCTCCTCCACCTTCTACTCTCCAGTTGCTCGTCTCCGATCACAGTGATCTCACAAACCCAACCTATAGACTAGCAGTGTTTGCTCCTTTTGTTCCTTGTACCTACCCACTCACTGAAGATGACTTGTGCCTCACGTTGCCTATAGAACCAGCCAGTTTGGTGTCGTGGTTAGGAGCACGGACTCTATTCTGGAAGAACCGGATTTGATTCCCCACTCCTCCATATGCAGCTGCTGGGTGACCTTGGGCAAGCCACAGTACTCTCCGAGCTGTTCTCTCAAGAGCAGTTCTCTCTGAGCTCTCTCAGCCCCACCTATCTTATAGGGTGTCTGTCATGCAGCTGAGGCAGTGTGCTGGAGAGCCAGCCTGGTGTAGTGGTTAAAAGTGGTGGACTGTGATCTGGGAGAACCAGGTTTGATTCCCCACTTCTCCATGTGCAGCTGCTGGTGTGACCTTGGGTCAGTTACAAGTTCTCTCAGAGCTGTTCTCTCAAGAGCAGTTCTCGAAAGAGCTCTCAGGCCCACCTACCTCACAGGGTGTCTGTTGTGGGGAGGGGAAGGGAAAGGAGATTGTAAACCGCTCTGAGACACCGTGGGGTAGTGAAGGGCGGGGTATACATCCAGCCTCCCCCTCCTCCCCCTCCTTCTTCTTCTCTGTGAAGTCTTAATTCTGTCTCAGCTGCTGAGATTTAGGAAGGGCAAACGTTGTGGCAGTCCACACTAGCAGCTGTTCCAGACTCTGGATCCATGTTTAGTACCAACCGAAGCATGGAACCCACTTGTGATTATTTTTTTGAAATGTAATGCTTTTGTCTGCCCGCCCCTCTGTCTCAGTCCCTATATGCCCCTCTCCTTTCTTCCAGCACACCTCACTTCCTCCTTCCCTCTTTTCTTTCCCCTGTGCTGGTGAAGAGGCCCAGACATTGCATGCCTTTGGAGCGGGAAAGGGGAGAGGGCAGGACTTGAAGCAGATTCTAAACAGGCCACTCTGGCAGCTACACCGTAGCTGTGTCCCTTCTCAGATGGAGACTCTGCACATCTGAAATGAGCCTATTTGGGAATGCGAAGTCTTTATTTTGGTAATTTAAAAAAAAAGGAGGCACAGTGTACTCAGTGAGAGCCAGCATGGTGTAGTGGTTAAGAGCGGCGGTCTCTAATCTGCAGAACGGGGTCTGGTTCCCCACTCTTCCACATGAAGCCTGCCTTGGGCCAGTCACTCAGAACTCCCTCAGCCCCACGTACCTCACGAGGTGCCTGTTGTGGGGAGGGGGAGGGAAGGTGATTGTAAGCCGCTCTGAGACTCCTTAAGGCAGAGAAAAGTGGGGCATAAAACCTACTCTTCTACTCCATTTGTGCTCAGCCACAGGAACTAATTTTTCGCACAATTTATGTTTAGGCTATCGAACTCAGCAAAACCTCTTCAGAATACATGACAGTCGAGCGGCTCTTTCAGAAGACAATGAATGATTTTGCTATCCACAGCATCAGGCGGATTCAGAACAAATCCCTTTGGCAAGTCTTCCAGTGGTTTGTATCCCATTTTTATCATGTTATCCCAGCCAATTTTATGAGGAGATTTGGGTGTATAGGCTCAGGAGTGGATCGGTATAGCCAGTGTAATTGCTGTAATATCAGGGTCACATGCTTCCGATATTTGGCCCCAACCAGCAGTCTAGCCACAGCATTCTGCAGTAGCTGCAGAATATGAAACATGCAATGTGGTTTTCGTTTGTTTGTTGGAAAAACAACTGCAATCTCTTGAGCAGACTGGGAGACTGAGGTAAGTCATTCTTACGAGCACTTATTTGCACGTGACAGCCAGTGGTTGAGGGCAACTGGCCGCTTGCTTGTATTCACAAACCATCCTTCTCCCTCCCAGTTTTGCTCTTTGGTGGGGGAATACTAGAATTGTGTACATGGCCTTTCTTGTCCTCCTGGATAGATTTTTGTTATCGTTAGGCGAATATGAGTTTCCTGTTCAAGTCACTTTTTTTGCAGCTGTGACAGAAGCATTACCGTTGTTGTTATTTCTCTTCCATGAACAGTAAAAAGGAGGCTTCTGGAATATCATTCGCATATGTCTAATGCTGAACTGGCCCAGAGAGTGTGAATCAATAGATCCACAAAACGGAGTTAAAGACGGATAGGGGGGATTTCTCTACAAACCTGAAGGGAGTCCCAAATTGGCAGAAAAATCTGAACTCTAGAAAAAAAAAAAGAAAAAGAAAAAAAAAATTTTCACTGACCTCTAAGTTGCCATTTTGGAGTTGCTAAGCAGCCACAACAATATTGTTGAGCTTCTCGAGCTCCGGTTTCTGTAAAGCCAGCGCCATTGGAGGAATGGAGCAGGGATAGACTGGGAGGCCAAAATGGCCCTTGAAGTGGCCACCCTGCAACTGGGCCCAGCTTTTCCTAGGGAGAGGCTGCCAGGGAAGGGAAAGGGGAAAAGCTGATGAAGAGAGCAGATATAGGTAGATTGGCTCATGTGTGGAAAGAAGAGTCTATGGGAGGCTATGAGGGGAGGTGAAGAGAAAACAGTGGGAGAAGTGGATATAGGGAAATGAGATGCCCTCTGCAATTTGGCCAGGCCCAGCAGTGGACACCATACAATTCACTTGAGCAACTTGCTATTTGCCTGATTTTTGAAATTTGGCTTTACGTTTCGGGGAGAGGCTACCAGAAGGATGGAAGGAGGGAGGGACAGCTGAAAACCAGAGTGGTATAGTGGTTAGAGTGTCAGTCTAGGATCTGGGAGACCCAGGTTCGAATCCCTGCTCTTGCCATGAAAGTTTGCTGAGTGACCTTGAGGCAGTCACTTTTAACTCAGCCTGATTACCCCACAGAGTTGCCGTGAGGATAAAATGGTGACAGAATGAAGCATTCATGTGATAGTCCCACTGTTTCTGTCGAGAATTCATGCAAAATTTCTTCCCCATATTCATACTAGGCAAAAGGATCAAATGAAGAAGAAGAAAGGAGGGCAGGACGTAGAGGAGAGGATCCTGTTTCATGGAACCGGCTCTTCTAATCTGGAAGCCATCTGCAGTGACAACTTTGACTGGAGAATATGCGGGACCAATGGAACATTATATGGGAAAGGTCTGTACGACATGAAGGTGGCCCAAATAAGCTGACTGTAAGACAAAACTAAAAACCCACAATCCCCGCCATGAGGACTGGTGCCATAGGAGTCCGTTCTGACACGGATCGTCCACGCTTGAAACCTCTATCTCTCAATAAACAGATCATTGCCAAGACAGTGTTGTTGGGAGCGAGTTCTGTTCAAGATCTGACACTATGCTCGTGGCAATCATCGGCAGTGAATCCCACACTTGTAACTACTTGTTGAGCAAGAAACATTTCCTGTTCTGAATTTATTGATCTTGCATTCTAGTATTTCATAAGAGGGAGAAAAAGCTCTCCCATCTGCTTGCAAATTGTATAGCCTCCCCTTAGATACCCATTCCCCCTAAACTGAATAGACTAAGATGCTTCAGCCTTCTCACATAGAAAAGGTTCTCAGGCCCCTTATTCATTTTGGTTGCCCTCTTCTGTACTTTTCCCCACTCTCAGATATCCATTTTAAAATATAGCAACCAGAATTATATACAGTATTTTAAATGCAGGCATACCATTCTGTACAAGTGTATTACTTGTGATGTATTTTTTTTGGGGGGGGGTTCTTACCGTTAATGTTTTTGGCAGTCTGCTCCTCAGATTCTCCATTTTGCTCGTCTCTTGCATTTGTTTTGCTAGAACCTGGGCTCCTTTCTGTTTGCCTCTCTTCTCACCTGCTGCGATTTCCCTCAGATTGAAATGCAGGGCAGTTCCACTGACTGTGCCACTTAGCTTGCTGCGATTCACTTCAGAGGGGCTGGTGCGGAGCAGTTTCCCAGGGAACATGCCTGTCTTTCAGTATCAGAAAGACTCTTTTCTTTTCTTTTTAATAAATTTATTTTCACATTTCATTTCATTTCTTCACATCAATGTATACATAAGTCATACATAGACTTAAAATAAGTTTCCACTTGTAACTTCCAATCTGTTAGTTTAAACTAGCATTATCTGAATATTATTCTATCTTCTTGTGTTTTAGCCAATTATATATTAGCTTCCATCTATTCCAAAAAATGTCCTCTGGTTTATTGTTCAATTCTAAACTCAGCTTGTCCATTTCCGCTATATCCAGAATCTTGTATTTAAGTTCTTTTATGGATGGAATGGCTTTCGACTTCCAACGTTTAGCTATCAAATTCTTGCTGCTGTTAAAGTATAAATTATTATGTGTTTGTGGTTTTTTATGTTATCCGGAATCATATTAAGCAGGTATGTTTCGGGCATTAGAGGGATATTTATTTTGAACGTCTCTAATTTAGAGATCAGGAAGACTCTTCTTGGAGAATCAAGGAGAATGCCCAGACTTTTCTTTTCTTTACATAGTAATCACATTTTTGACAGATTCTGGGGCAAAATCTTTCAGTTACACACAACTATATAAAAAGTACTTTGCTGCAATTGAACTCTTCTTGTATTTATGAAGTTCAACATTTTGACTTGTCTTTCCCACTTCTTCCTAGGAAGCTACTTTGCTAGAGATGCACATTACTCTCACAGCTACTGTCAGGTGGACACCAAGGTGAAGAGGAGTATGTTTGTGGCTCGTGTTCTGGTTGGTGATTTTGTGGTAGGGCGTCAAAGCTACAGTCGCCCCCCAGCCAGATCGGTCGACATGACCAACTGCTACGACAGCTGTGTGGACAAGATGATAGACCCATCCATTTTCGTCATCTTTGAGAAGCATCAGATTTACCCCGCGTACGTGATCAGTTACATTGAAGAAAAGAAATGTGTTTTAGCATAAATGACGAAAAGGCTGTGACACCTAGACCTAGTTTTTATGAGCTTTTGTAACAGGTCAGGTTTAAAGCAGCAATCTTTATCTCCTGAAATGAGTTAAGAAATGTTGAGGAAGTTAGGAAACCATATATTCTGAATTCTAACAATGGTATGTTAATGTGTACTACAGTAAAGAAAAGTCGAATTATTCTGGGGAAAATGAACCCGTTTGCTACTGGCGATTCCATACGTTTTTTAAAAGTTAATGAGTTTGCGAATTTTTAACCTTTAATGTTGTACGATTTTTATGGATGGGTGTTGTACCCATCAAATGATGTAGGACAGAGAAATAGATACATATGTTCTATGTTCTACTTGACGGATAATAATTTTCGTTGTACCAGGGACACATTTAGCATAGCTGTGTCAAAAGATACAGCTGTTGACCCTGGCACTGAATAGCTTTCTGTTGTACACAGGATGATTAGCTGTTACTGATAATCTGTATTCTGTAACTAGTCTACAATGACCTAGTCTAATGGTGAATAGATGAAAGCTTTTGATAATGAGACAACTTAGCTCAAATATGTTTGGCCACTCCATTACACAATCGTGATCAAACACATGAACACGTTTCTTGGTTTAGGATAATTAGAATTCTCAGATCAAGTCATCCTGGGCAAATGTACTAAACCTACAAGACGTTACTGCTTTGAAACTCTTATCCAACAGCAAGTGTGGCGTAAGTGGTCAGGATAGTCACCCTGCCAGCCAGAGAAAAATGTTCCAGACACATTTAGTAAGACTGGTCCTGTTTTCTAGAGGGTATCATGATCAGTGTTCTCACTTTTATTCTGGACCCACCCACCCCCACCCCCCAATCAAGGAGTCCAAGGCTGATCCCCGTGGGTCCTCACAACGGCTCAATTTTTTAAAAAGTTTATAAAGCTTTGTGTGATTTTTGTCAAAATAATGCATTACTCTATAGGCAACACATTACTCTAAGACCATACAGCAGGAAAACTTGCCAAAACTTGCATTAGATGGCATAAACCTTAAACCCAAGAGTCCGAGGCCAAAGCTCAGGCGCTCTTTACGTTGCTGGCAATTGCACGCCATAGTCTAGGCCTTCGGTCCATCAAAATCCAAGTCAGTCTCTCTCCTCCAGGGCCTCAGTGCAGTTATAATTTCGGGCCCAGCAACCTCAGGTGAAGATGACATCCCATCAGGACACGTTCTCAGGAGAAGCTTCTAGATCACCTCACCACCACCCACGACTCTCCTGTGGGCCACAGGCTCTCATGAGAAGCTCAGTACCACACTTCCTCCTTGGCCTTGGGACTGATAAAAGTGGAGAGACCAATCAGTGACAACTGCAGGCTGGACCAGGCCTGTTACTGTTCGCCTTCACCCTTCGGGGGGAGGCCAGAGGGTGCTTAGCCATACACACCCACACACCCCTTTACAGGTTCTTCTCTCTTGTACTGTAGGGGAACTGCTGTTCACCTGGTGTGCCTCCAATAAAAAACACAACAGGAGAGATTCCTTCTGAGCACAGCAAAACTTTATTCGGATAAAGGAGACCCCAGCGAAAACAGGGTCTGCCTAAAGCACTGTGGTGTTCTCTTTCATGGTATGCAATAAAGAGTTTTCAAGCATGCACGTTACGACGCCACATAACAAGCGCACATTTCTTCCATCCTTATTTTGGGGGCCCCACCGGCTCCCTTTCTTCCCTTATCTTCCTCTGTGCTGAGCAAGCAGATGATGCTCTGTGGCCTTCAACACGACTGCCACAGAGCAGGTTTAGTCTTCAGTGTGCTTTCATGCGCAGGCTCATTCTGTCCGTGCATGTTTCATAGCCTAGTTATGGGTCAGTAAGCCAGCAGATAAGTTTTTTTGTTTGTAAGAACACACAGACCACTTGTTCTCCTGCGCTCAATGCATCCCCCCCAGGAATACCTCTCGTCTCAGTTTTTAGATGCCCAGTCTAATGTTAACTGCTTGCAGCACTTTGCAAAGACTATCAAAATGGCATCACTGTTGCTCATCGCTGTAGGTTAAGGTGATGTGATGTTTCTGTAAAGGTTTTGAAGGAAATAATAAATTGTTTTAAAGTCAGCATGCTGTGTTCTTTTGTTTTTTTAAGCCAGGGGAGGGTGGAGTTTGGGAAAGGGAGGGGCCTCAGGGCATGCGGCCAGGGAGTCCGCCCTCCAAAGCAGCCATTTTCTCCAGGGGAACTGCTGTCTGCTGAGCAGCTGTAGTGCTGGCAGAGACCCAGGCCCCACCGAGAGGCTGGTAAAGCATCCCATGGCAGCCATTTTATGACTGTCTCCAGTCCCACAGGGCCAGATCACAGGGGCAAGGCCTTCATTTATGCAGGGCCGAAGCCTGATGCTAATATACAGGAGCCTTTCCTCAGTTTTACGCTACTGAAACCAGCTCCCTTCTATGTAGCGAAAGGCTTGAGGTCTGGCTCTACTTTTGGAAGAGGAAGAGTTGGTTTTTATACCCCACTTTTCTATAAGGAGTCTCAGAGTGGCCTACCATCACCTTTGGTTTCCTTTCCCACAACAGGCACATTGGCTGTGGTCAGATTAGAAGGTTTAGGAACAGCTTCATTGCTGTAGCCCTGTGGATTTAAACTGCAGATTCAGACAGCAATATCTGCCTCCCAGCCGTCGGCACCCAGTACTCACCTGTCTTGGAGCACAAGTTTCCAGGCACCGGGGAAAGTCTGGTCTTTATGGGCGTCCACAGTTTCACCCCATCCTTCCCAATGTCTGATTGCGCTGCTGCGCGCTCAAGCTGTTTGGGAAGTGAAGCTTCCAGTTTCTGGGTGCCGTTATTTCTTCTCTTTTCCGATGTGTGCTTGCCTGCTTTTTCACCCTTGGCGAATAAGCAGTTCTGCACATGCGCATGAAGACATTTAAACCAACAGAAGCTGGCTGCCCCCCCCCCACACACACGGTGGGTTAGGGTGGGGTCTCTTATCAATAGTCTCCAGAACAAGCAGTTCCAGAGAATTTAGAGGCGTCCGCCAGACTGTGCCCAAGCCTGTAGTCCGACTGCAGCCCTTGTGAGGTAGGTAGGGCTGAGAGTTCTGAGAGAACTGTGACTGGCCCAAGGTCACCCAGCAGGCAAAGCACCAAGACACTAATAGCATTCACCTCCAACCCATACCAAGCATGGCTGCCATTTTTGCAAGGCAAGGTGTGGGGGCTGCTGTCATCCATAACCCAACCCTCTGTGTACTCTGGCTGCCTAGCACTGGATTTCAGGTTGACTGCCTCTGAATATGGAGGTTCCCTTTGGTCATCTTCACTAGTAGCCGTTGATGGAACTGTCTTTCATAAATCTGCCCGATCCTCTCTTAATGCCATTCGTGTTTGTGGCTGTCATGGTGACTGTCCACTGGCAGTGAGTTCCAGCCTTTAGAGGAAAGAAGTATTTCCCTTTGTTGCCCATCAACTCTAGTATTATGGGAGAAAAAGTTGTGATGTCTCCACCCTGTGCATAATTTTATAATCCTCTATCAGCCTTTCCTCATGGGAAAGGTGTGGCAGTAAAAGGGTTAGGGGCATGATAGCTGGGGACAGGAGGGGACTCTGTGATGCCCCTCCTTCCCTCGGTGCCCTAAGTGCTCATTTTGCTTACTGGTTAATCCAGAACTGACACAGAGAGTGATTAAAACGCGCAATTCGCTGCCAGAGAATGTAGTGACGGCCGCAGGAACGAACAGCTTTAAAAGGGGATTAGATTAATGGAGGATAGTGTGCTCCAGTTTGACTGGCAGTGATGGGCAGTTCCATGCCTCTTGCACCGCAGGTATTCCCAAAATGCATGGGTGGCTTACCACAAATGGGGTGTGTGTGCTGCTTCATCTTTCTATAATCACTTTTGAGGTACAGCTCACCAGAAATGTATGAGAAGAACAGATTGGATTTATACTCCGCCCTTCCCTACCCAAAGAAGTCTCAGAGCGGCTTACAATCTCCTTTCCCTTCCCCTCCCCACAACAGACACCCTGTGAGATAGGTGGGGCTGAGAGAGCTCTTTTGAGAACTGCTCTTGAAAGAACAGCTCTGAGAGAACTTGTGACTGACCAAAGGTCACTCCAGCAGCTGCAAGTGGAGGAGTGGGGAATCAAACCCGGTTCTCCCAGATTAGAGTCTGCACTCCTAACCACTACACCAAACTGGCTGTCAGTATTTAGTGCCCGTGTTGGTTGCAATACAACATCACCAGCACGCATGCACACACGCACACACACGGGGTTAACTCTGAGTGTGTTCACACTCAAGTTAAGTAAGCAGTGGGGTACCGCAGGGATCAGTACTTGGTCCACTGCTTTTTAACTTGTTCATTAATGATTTGGAGTTGGGAGTAAGCAGTGAAGTGGCTAAATTTGCGGATGATATGAAGTTGTTCAAGGTGGTGAAAACCAGTGAGGATTGTGAGGCACTCCAAAGGGATCTGTCAAGGATGGGCAAGTGGGCGTCAATATGGCAAATGGGGTTCAATGTGGCCGAGTGCAAGGTGATGCACATTGGAGCCAAAAATCCTAAATATAAATACACATTGATGGGGTCTGAACTGGCAGAGACTGATCAAGAGAGAGATCTTGGAGTTGTAGTAGATAACTCACTGAAAATGTCGAGACAGTGTGTGACTGCAATAAAGAAGGCCAATGCTATGCTGGGGATTATTAGGAAGGGTATTGAAAACAGATCAGCCAATATCATAATGCCCCTATATAAATCAATGGTGTGACCTCATTTGGAATACTGTGTGCAGTTCTGGTCATCACACCTTAAAAAGGATATTATAGCTTTGGAAAAAGTGCAGAAAAGGGCCACTCGAATGATAAAGGGGCTGGAACACTTTTCCTATGAGGAAAGGTTAAGGCGCTTAGGGCTCTTTAGCTTGGAGAAACGACGACTGAGGGGTGACATGATTGAGGTTTATAAGATTATGCATGGGAAAGAGCAGGTAGAGAAAGAGGTACTTTTCTCCCTTTCTCACAATACAAGAACTCGTGGGCACTCCATGAAACTGCAGAGCGGTCGGGTTAGAACGGATAAAAGGAAGTACTTCTTCACCCAAAGAGTGATTAACACTTGGAATTCACTGCCGCAGGAAGTGGTGGTTCTAGTGTCCTGGCCCCACTGCGGGACCTCCTGATGGTACCTGGTATTTCAGGCCACTGTGTGACACAGTGTTGGACTGGATGGGCCTTTGGCCTGATCCAACATTGGCATCTCTTATGTTCTTAAGTGGTTCTTTCCCTAGCAATTCACAGGTTGCAACTATTGGCTATTTAAAAAACGTTTTCTGATGTTCATGACAGTAGCCGCAGCCTCATTCTGCCTCACAGTGGAAGAAAGAACTGGAGGAAACTGAAGCAGCTGTTTCCATTTGGGAATTGGTATCCAAACGCCATGAAATATCGACAAGGCTAGGACAAGAACACATAGCCATAGACTATAAAGATGTTGTAGATAATGTATTCAGAAGTATGTATGTATATAATCATCCCCAAGTTTAAGAAAATCTTAACATAAGCAGGTGTGCTCCCCAACACAACCATGTAGTCACTTCGTACATTCATCCGGCACTCCGGTTAGTGTGCCAGATGTAACAATTTCCTATGGAAGAATTCCTCTTCTCCTTGGGCTGTATTGATCTGTCTCCACCTCTTCTTCCTGTCCACCTCTTCTTCCTGTCCACCTCTTCTTCCTGTTCCCACTTCCTCTGGTTCTCTCAACAGTCCTGGATTCAGCTGTTTCCCTTCCCCCTGCCAATTCACGGAGGGCACGTACCACCTTAAAGGCAGACAACAGAGGGAAGCCATCTTCCCCCTGCTTAAGAATCTCTAGTCGTTCACACGTAATAAAAACAACAGCATGGATCCAGTCCCTTCCGCACATCCTGAGCAGTGTTCCTTCTAAGCTGAGTTAGTGTGAGCTAGCTCACAGTTTTTTAGCCTCCGGCTCACTCGCACATTTTTGCCTTAGCTCAGGAGAGGTGGCTCCAGAGCAAACTGATTTATGCAGTAGCCAAATCGCTCGCTCACACCTTTAATGCCAGTAGCTCACAAAGTAGACGTTTTGCTCAAAAGACTCCACAGCTTAGAGGGAACATTGATCCTCAGGCAGGGGTCATTTCGTAGAAAAAGAGGTGCAGGAGCTCATTAGCATAACTCATTAGCATAACTTATTTGCATATGCCACACCCCCTGACATCACTGGAAGTGTGTCAGAAGGCAATACCCACTGCCCAGGCTCCACTGGACTCTTTTGGATTGCCAGCTATGGGGGGGGGGGATGTGCAGATCTGTCCTCACAGAGGAGGGAGAGCTTGTACCTGAGTAAAACCTGGTCTTAAAGGTTTTGGACCAGGGGGCCGGGGGAAGGGGCCCCGCAGCTTACCTGGCTGCTTCTTGCTCTGACTGAGGGCTGCTGGGAGCAGGGGGTGGGACTTGTTGCATGTGCCCGCCCCCTGGGCTCTTTACTGCCGGAGCTCCGCTCCTGTGTGCTCCTGCAGGAAATGACCCGTCCTCAGGTACCCTGAGGTAGAAACAGGTATATGGATATTTAAGTTGTAGGTTTTCTTAAAAAAAACACCCTGTGGTAAGAAAGCATTTATTCACACACAGTGACCGCAAGTAAATGAACAATGCACAGATGAAGTGGAATATCCAAAGTGGTACATAGTTGCCCTGACCTGGGTAGCCCAGGTTAGCCCAGTCTCCTCAGATCTCAGAAGCTAAGGTGGGTCGGCCCTGATTTGTATATGGATGGGAGGCCACCAAGGAATGCCAGGGTCACGACACAGAGGCAGGCAATGGCAAACCACCTCTGAACGTCTCTTGCCTCGAAAACCCCACAGAGTCACCAAAAGTTAGCTGTGACTTGACGGCAAAAACAACAACACAGCTTTTAGAAATCACAAGGCAAAAAATAAATAAATCACCAACTGCTCAAAATACATTCGTTGTTCATGCTGCTTGTGCATTCCAGTGAGTCATGACTATACATTCCATACATCCAAATCACGTTCTGCACCTTACTCATCCCGTTAATCCTAATAACAAACAATCCCCACTGGTGATTTAGAATATCAGAACTCTGCATTGGGCATCTTGCTTTAGCCAATCAGTTCACTCACATTTCCCCTTTTCTACTCCCGATGTGAAAAAGCAACTGATTTTGAATATTTTTGAACAAACAGGTCAAAGTAGTGCAAGAATGAGAAGTCTACCAGAAAGCCAAGGAGCAAAAAGGGAATCTCTGTGATTGCAGTTCCCAAAGGCATAGAGCGCTTAAGATGAATGTAAGATTTCTTTATTGCATTTAGGCAGTGATTATGGCGTACTGCCATATCGGGAAACAGATTCTGAATGAGAATGCTGATTGGAAACTGGTTGAGCAAGCCAGGTCCGAGTTTCATCCTAGGGCATGAGCGGCCGAGGCCTTCCGCATGAGTCGCTCAGTCATTGGAGCATTTGGTCTCAGTTCCTCACGTTCTATCAGGAGGCATCTAAAGGAAAGAAAAGGGGAAGGGGGGGGGGACAGGAACACTCTCTTAAAGCAGCTCAGTTTTGGTTGCGGCAGTCAAATGTCCTCGGAAGCAGCAGCCCTGTCATGTTTAAACTCAGCCAAGCACATGTGAGCTGGGCCAATTCTGCAAAGTCCTTGGCATACAGATGTTGCCCTGACAGGTTTGAGGCAATCACGGGGTGCGAAGGACCCACATAATGGGCCCAGCCTGCACAATGCCTGGCCTTTAAATATCACACAGGATGAATCAGCAGGAAACCACCCCCCCCGCCCCCCCAGCAAGCTACTGCAGCCGAATCTCAAGGGCACCTACCCAGATTTTAAGTGGAATATACAAACCAAACTTAGGCAAGTCACATATTAGAACAGCAATCGTTTTCAGCCTATGGAATGCAAATCAACTGGCCCTCCAGCCTCATTGTCAATGAACTACTCATAGGGCAGAATGCCGGTCAGGTGCAATTTCTAGAGAACAGCAGATACATCCCAGAGGTGACGTCATTGCAGCAGGCACATCATGCAGGGGATGCTCTAGCATTTGGCTAAAAACTGTATGGTGACCATAGAGTTTTTAGCCAAATGCTAGAGCGTCCCCTATACAACATGCCCAGTGCATTGACGTCACTTCTGGGTGATGCCATTGCAAAGTGCGCATGCCAGAGAACCCCGGGACCAAGCCAGGAGCCCCCCCGCTGGCAGATGGGTAAGACCAGGCCACCGTATCAGGCTCCCTTCCCTAGTGCTTTGGAAGAATGTCCGAAACGCTGACAACTTGGTCTGACCTTGAGCATTTCTCTCCTGACACCTCAGGAACTGGGACTTTCATGTTCAATTCGACAAGACGTTCTCGTCTACAATCATTCATCCTGCCTAGAAACCATGGCGTTCCTCCAGCAACTTCCTTCTCCAAGGATCAACAACTTTCTCCTTTTCCTCCAAATATAATATTCCTTTGGAGGGGGACAGGGCGGGACTGTACAAAGCCATTTAAAAACCCCTTGCAGCCACTGGCCAGTGACCAGTGTTCCCTCTAAGCTGAGTTAGTGTGAGCTAGCTCACAGTTTTATAGCCTCCAGCTCACAGATCTTTGTCTTAGCTCAGGAAGGACGGCACCAGAGCAAACTAATGTGTGCAGCAGCCAAATTGCTTGGCTCACAACTTTAATGCCAGTAGCCAGTGACTGAGGACTATTACACTTGGGAATGTTCAAACACCAGACAAATGAGACAGGCCGGTCTAACTGCCTTTGTCGCATCTAGCTCCAAAGGGCACTCAGATCCAAAGTCTGTGCAAAGATTATGGTGGAAGAGCTTCTGACAACCAACCGGTCTCAGCAGAACCTTCAGCCGTCTCAATAAGGGAACGCGTGTCTGGGCATCACCAGGCCCTACTGTCACAGCAGCCACTCCTTCTGGGCCACAGTGTCAAAGGGTCTGAGACGGCCAGGAATACCTGCCACGCGCCACCTGAGCTCATGAATTCACCGCTGCCTTTCAGCTGAGCAAAATCCAGAGGTCGTTTGCAGAAAGCGGTACTCACTCACTCACCTGGCAAGTTTCTGGTTCGCTTTGGATTTACAGTTTAGAGCAGCATGGATCAACAGCTGGGCAAAAACATCTCTCTGGGGGGAAATTCAAGAGACCAATGTTACTGCTGTGCAAGAAGAGATGGGGGGGATTCTTGATTGTCAGTAATTTAAACACAAAAGGCAGGGAAAATTTGTTACTGAAGAGACTGAGAGAGATTGGGTTTATATCCTGCCCTTCACTACCCAAAGGGGTCTCAGGGTGGCTTACAATCTCCTTTCCCTTCCCCTCCCCACAACAGACACCCTGTGAGATACGTGGGGCAGAGAGAGCTCTTTCAAGAACTGCCCTTGAGAGAAGACCTCTGAGAGAGCTTGTGACTGACCCAAAGTCACACCAGTGGCTGCATGTGGAGGAGTTGGGCATCAAACCCGGTTCTCCCAGACTAGAGTCCGCACACTTAATCACCACACCAAACTGAGTCCACTCAGCCCCTGCCAATTGTTAATTTGGCTGTCAATATTTATTCACCAGCAGAAGAACAAGAAACCAGTATCATGGGCAAAATGATCAGCGGGTCATCATACAGCAATAGGGATGCAGAAGGACCACGCTCTTCTCTCAAAGGCATTCGTTTCACAGTAGTAAATAAGCTTATTGTCTTAGCCATAGGTCATAACATAACGCATCAAAGTTGGATAGAAAAATATAGGCCATAACATAACACATCAAACCTGGATAGAAAAATATATATCAGACTATAAAATGATAATGTAAGCAATAAAAATATCAGTATCTTACTTTGAATCCTATACTCTTTCTACTTTGCATTGAATACTACACTCATTCTTATTTTTCTTGTGGCTAAGGGAAATGAGGCCATTCTACTAGAGACATAATGATCAAGGTCCGAGAGTAGAAACTTGACCAAATCCAAACAGAAAGTCCATTACGTGCCGGCATTCATCTAACAGGAAATGGAGATGTGAGATGGACAGCTAAGACAATAAGCTTATTTACTACTGTGAGACGAATGCCTTTGAGAGAAGAGTGTGGTCCTTCTGCATCCCTATTGCTGTATGATGACCCGCTGATCATTTTGCCCATGATACTGGTTTCTTGTTCTTCTGCTGGTGTTTATATTGACAGCCAAATTAACAATTGGCAGGGGCAGGGCGCGGCGACGGGCAGTTCTCGGTGTGCTCTGAGCTGCCGGATCCCTTGTTGCTCTCTTCAGAGTCTCCCGGTTGCCGGGGGAACTCCGCCAGACCTCCCGGAGAGAGGTCTGGAGCAGGAGGCTTTATTCTGCCCGCCCCCGCAACTGGCAAGGGGGTGTGTGTCCACTATGTGACCCGACGCAGGAGCAGCTTGTGGAGTGAAGCATGGTTTTCTATGCTTCACATAGCCGCCGCCATCCGTCTTTTATTTTAACTTGTATGGATTACAAAGATAACAGCAACCTAAAGGGAGGAAATATGAGAAAAGGAACTGTGAGTACCTCTATCTATATAAAATATGGCTGAGTCTGGAGTATAAGTTTGCAGAATGGAAAAGAAGAGCGGCCAGAGAGCGTGTTGGAGCAGATGAAAGGCTTGTGGATGTTTATTTATCTTTCTCCAGGGGATGTTTGGCTTCTCCTTAGGGGCAAGGACATCTAAGAACATTGGGAGATAATAGTTAAAAGAAACCAGTTTGTTTGTCCTTTTATCTCCTTGGAATGGAAGGACTGTTAAAACTTGAGTAAATCAATTTAAAACGACAATTAAAATGGTTTCTATGGTAGAAGAGGAGGAGGAGGAAATTAACGAGAACACTCTAGTGGAGAGATTACAGTAGAGCAATTTATGAAGATAATGAGAAGCTTTTGCAAATGTATTAGGAAAGCCAAACAACTTGCAATTAGAAATAGAAAATGAGAAAATGCTGGAACAATACCCCAAGAGTTTAATGGAAAAGGGACTTTCTCAGCAAGCAAAAAACAAACTGGAGACTATACCTTCATCCTCCTCTCAAATTAAAATATCTGGGAAAAAGACAATAAATATAACTATTGAAAAGATGAAAATCCCCCCAAAAAATCAGGAGCAAAAAATAAATTTCAAGAGAGAAAGAACAAGGAAAAAGAAAAGGGAAAAGCGACGTTCATGGAAACTTAAAGGAGACAATACTTTATGGACGTTTGATTGGTTGAGAAGAAAAAGGAACAGCTTGGGAAGAAATTATCATACATGGAAATATCGAAAACATTTAGACAGGTTGTTACAGAAGAGCAGACTGTTGATCCATAGGTGGAAAATCAAGTTGTATCATTTTCTTTGCTTGTCTACCTCCTTAGGATGTTTGTTTAAATGGAAGTACTGACCTTGGAAACTTTAATTAAAAATAAAAAGTAGAATGATATAGTGGGGTGTTAAGAGGGTACTGTATTGGTTTTGCAGTGATTAAAGATAGGAAAACTTGGTAAAGGAAGTCTGGATATTAATCTGATACCATTCTGAAAAGTAAGACCAATTAAAATTGATTTTGTAATGATATAAGAGTTTAGTATAGAATGTTTGGATGCAAATATAGTAGTAAATTCAAAATGTTAAAAAATTTAAAAAAATAATTGGAAAATCTAAAAGTTATAAAAATTAAATTGATAATTTATACTTATATTGGAAACAGGTACCTTATGGAGAATGGATGTGGCAAAATGTAAAAACTAACATGAACAAATAAGTAAACTAAAGATTTATGTATTAATGTGCTAATACTTGATCCTGGTACTCAAATAAGAATTATTGGATTATATTTTTAAAAATGTATCTTTACATATACACGTGGGTTGTTGTTTAAAAAAAGTATTTCTAGCTTATGTGTATATTTTTGATGTTGTTTATATCCAAAATAAAAGTATATATTATTCTAAAAACCAAATAAATAAACTTTGAAATAAAATTGGCAGGGGCTGGCTGGACTCAGTTTGGTGTGGTGGTTAAGTGCGTGGACTCTAATCTGGGAGAACCGGGTTTGATTCCCCACTCCTCCACTTGCACCTGCTGGATGACCTTGGGCAAGCTGTAGTTCTGGCACAGCTGTCCTTGAAAAAGAGCAGTTTCTGTCAAGAGCTCTCTCAGCCCCGCCTACCTCACAGGGTGTCTGTTGTGGGGCGGGGAAGGGAAAGGAGTTCGTAAGCCGCTCTGAGACTCCTTTGGGTAGTGAAGGGCAGGGTATAAATCCAATCTCTTCTTCTTCTTTTACCTCACAGGGTGTCTGTTGTGGGGCGGGGAAGGGAAAGGAGTTCGTAAGCCGCTCTGAGACTCCTTTGGGTAGTGAAGGGCAGGGTATAAATCCAATCTCTTCTTCTTCTTTTACCTCACAGGGTGTCTGTTGTGGGGCGGGGAAGGGAAAGGAGTTCGTAAGCCGCTCTGAGACTCCTTTGGGTAGTGAAGGGCAGGATATAAATCCAATCTCTTCTTCTTCTTCTTCTTCTGAATGCCAGCATTGAAAGAGAAGGGGCATCACAATTGTACAAAATGTAGGCAAAGTAAGTCATGAAAGAAAACATGGCACTGAGCGTGAACGCAAAGGAAGAGGAAACGTCCCTGCAGGAATTCCTAAGGGAAAGGATGGTTCTGTTGCCCTTCATGGTGGTCAGAAGAAGGCTCTTGTCCCCAGTAGCAGTACAGATGGGAAGAAGTCATTGTCTACTGAGTGTGTTTGCCTCCAATCAGATCTAAACCTCCAGGAGGTTTTGGGGTGGGAATTGCACCAAGGCCCTGAAGTGGATGCAGCCAGGGAATGCACCTGCAAGAGGATTTGGGGGCTTTCAGATCTTGGGTATATTTAGAAGGAACAAGGTTAGAGAACAAGCATGACGGCGACCACGAACTAAGCCCAGCACCCCTCTCATTCCTACTTGTTCTTCAAAGCTGAAGCTGTCCCTTCACACCACGGCCTCATCCACTCCTGGAGACATTTCCTCTCCAGCTAGCCTCCACCTTTCCTGGGGCACCAACACTGACAGACCAAAGCCGGCCAAACTTCCATCTTAGAAAGCCCCACCCTGCCCCTTCACCTGAGCATTGCTTCCCCCTATCTCAACCAGCTGGTAGCGAATGGGATAGAGCAACTCCACCGCTTTGTCGTAGTTGCCATTCTCAAACGCGACGAAAGCTTGCAACAGAGGAAGGCCCAGCCTCAGAGAGAGGTTTAGCTCGTAGTCTTCGCCAGGCGCCCTGGAGAACAGAAAAGAGAGGGGGAAGTCACACAACAGCCAACTGCAGCGCTAATAAGCCACAGCCACTGCACTGGGGGTGGCTGCGTCACTGGATCACAAGAACAGAGGCAGAAAGTTAGAACTTGAAAAAAACAAAACACCAAGCAAGAAGAAAAAGAGATCTGTACTCATAACACTGTTTGTAGCTTACTGGACCAGTTCCTGGAGAGTTGTTAACAGCTCGTGAGTCGTTTTTTGGTCCTTGGCCCCTAATGAAGCCATCAGAATGTGAGCGTCGTTGAAGATCAGGACGTGATCCGAGGCATGTTTCTGCGTCAGTTGGTTTACTCCTTGCCACCTGTCTCCCAGTTTCACACCTAGGAGTCAAGTGCCACATATTTAGAACATCTAGGTAAAGGTAAAGGTCTCCCTTGCTCGAAAGCCAGTCGAATCCGACTCTAGGGATGCGGTGCTCATCTCCATTTCAAAGCCAAAGAGCCAGCGCTGTCCGAAGACGTTTCCGTGGTCATGTGGCCGGCATGACTAAACACCAAGGCACACGGAACGCTGTTACCTTCCCACCGAAGTGGTATCTATTTATCTACTTGCAATTCCTTGCTTTCGAACTGCTAGGCTGGCAGGAGCTGGAACTAGAGACGGGAGCTCACTCCGTCATGTGGCACACTCGGGTCTCGAACTGCTGAACTACCGACCTTCCACAGCCTGCAGTTCAGCGTCTTAACCACTTGAGCCACCGCAGCTCCTTTTAGAACATCTAGCCTAGTCTTTTTTAAATTTTTTTAAAGAAATATGTCTTTGGCCGCAATTCTCTGCCATTACCTGGGCGTAGGCCCCACCGAAAACACTAGGACTGACTCTGGAACAGACATGCATTACATTGATCTATTTAGTTTTGGAAGGCTTTTTAAAAAATGTACAACATAATTTCTCTATTGGGATAAATGTTTACTGACCACTCGGGTCCACCTCTTCCCCATTCTCACATAAGTGGCTGCCTCTAAGTGGACCCGAACTCTGTTCTGCTGCTTCAGACCAACACGGCTGCCCACAGGAATGCGCCTCTAACAAAGGACACCTAAACCGTCAGAATGAAAGGCCAAGCAGAGAATGAAGGCCACAGGGGAAGGGGCAGGTCCTCCTTTGTCAGGCCATACAACAATCAAGCTTGGCTTTCTGTCGCTTGTTCTTCCTGTTTAACACAGTCAGGGGAGGGGAGCAGAAGCCGATGGCTAAGAGGCCACAGATTCGCGGCTTCCTCCAGCTGCACCTTTGATACAGGAGTTTCACACAGACAATCTTCTGTTATATGCTGTGGAACTTGCAGGGCCAAAACTCAAGGCTTAATGAAACAATGCTTAAACGTAAGAACATAAGAGAAGCAATGTTGGATCAGGCCAATGGCCCATCCTAGTCCAACACTCTGTCACACAGGGGCCAAAAATTGCGGGTGCCATCAGGAGGTCCACCAGTGGGGCCAGGACACTAGAAGCCCTCCCACTGCCCCCCCAAGCACCAAATCCCATTTTCTCAGATGTTCATGGAAATGATAGACAAAGGGAGTATTTTTAAAAGTGCCATATGTGTGCACCAGCGTGGTGTAGTGGTTAAGAGCGGAGTACTCTAATCTGGAGAGCTGGGCTTGATTCCTCACTCCTCCTCCACATGAAGCCTGCTGGGTGACCTTGGGCCAGTCACAGTTCTCTCAGAACTCAGCCCCACCTGCCTCACAAGGTGCCTGTTGTGGGGAGAGGAAGGGAAGGCAACTAAAAGACCTTTGAGACACATGAAGCCTGCTGGGTGACCTTGGGCCAGTCACAGTTCTCTCAGAACTCAGCCCCACCTGCCTCACAAGGTGCCTGTTGTGGGAGAGGGGAAGAGAAGGTGATTGTAAGATACTTTGAGACTCCTTAAGGCAGAGGAAAGTGGGATATAAAAAACCAACCTTCTTCTTCTTCTACAATCTCAAGAATCAGGGATCCTCAGGAAGGTATTATTTATTCTGCAGATTTCTGTGCTGCCTCTCCAGAGTCCTACTCAGGATGGGTTAACAATTTAAAAAGCACACCCCCGGTTCACAACCAAGAAACAGCAACACAGGAAGGGGCCATTTCAAAAGTTCGACCCCTCCTGTGGTAAAGAAGCATGCACTTGTGTGTTTCTGCAACACAGAAACAAACACAAGCAAAGAAAGACATCCCTTTAAAACTAGTGCTTTGTGTTTCAAAAAAATACCAGAAAATGTTGTTTGGCATGTAAAAGGCTAAGGGCTGGAGTTTGCTATTATTATTTGTTTGTTTCTATGGTACAGAAGAGCAAAGCGCACTACAGAAACAAACAAGACATAACAGAAACCCCTTCCAAAGTAGCCCTTTGCATGCCAAAAAATTAGTACATTTTTTAAAACAAAGGGGTGGGGATTGCTCTCAAAAGGCTAATTTTGAGGGGGATTTTGTTTCTTTTTTATCTGTGTGTCTTCTTCTTGGAAGCTCGGCATTTTAAGAGACGTCGAAATGTGCATCTAGAGGACTATAAAGAAAAAAATTACTTCTGGCTCAGCCTAAAGCGTCGTCTTCTGAACGACGCTAACGAAACACACAAGGAGAAAGCAGTTCTGTACCTTCTAATTGCAGCCGATACAGCATGGAGCAATTATCAACGACATCCAGCATGGTCCCACTTGACTGGCACCTGGGTGCAATCTGTAAGCCACAAGACAGACAGCACTTGGATTGGCCACTTTCAAGGAAGCCGGACAAAGCAAGAGGGGAGAAGCGGGAGCCAATGGGGGGAGGGAATGGGATTTCCCCTCCCCTGTGAATCCTTGCAGGTCCCCCTCTTGTATTCTTCTAATTTTTAAAACTCAAAATTAAACTGCGTATTACTAACTTGCTTTCCCTGTGCAAGCATATGGACTTGGTGCCTTCCTTGATTCCCCAAATATCACTTAGGCCCTCTTCTGTAAATCCAATAATTTTGACTAAGGTGAGCTAACTTGCACTTTTCATAAAACTTCTTCTAGTACATAAATCTATGCTCGTCCACAGACTGTGGTTCAGATGCTGTGTTCACAATGTCTTATTATTATTTTTTATTTATAGTCTACCTTTCTCATGTTCACACATGCTGAATAATGCACTTTCAATCCACTTCCAATGCACTTTAGTGATTGTTTGCAAGTGGATTTTGCCATTCCACACAGTAAAATCCAGTTGCAAAGTGCATTGAAAGAGAATAGATAGATGACTAAATATGATAAAAATCCACTCAATCAAACACCAAAGAGTTCGGGGGAAGAGAATGCAGTGGGGTTAGAACTGAAGATTACTACATATGATAAAAACAACTCAGACACCAAAGAACTCTGGGAGGGGGAAAGGACAATGCAGTGGGGTTAGACCTGAAGAACTGGGAAACAATGCAAGAAAAGAAAAATTTGTCCAAGGCAAGAAGACAGTGTACACAAAGATCGTTTGGGGGTATCATAATGAATACTACAAGCATCAGCATTTCTGTAATAGAATGCCAGGTCACTCTCATGTTTGAGTCATTCTTGGCGTGATTCATAAAAGTGTGGGAAGACTGACTGATGACATTCATATTACCACATAGCTAATACCTTTGAGTAAGTAAACATTGATTCCTCATCTAAGTGTCCTGGAACAGACACTTATCAATCTGGTGACTAATTTGATTAATGCCTGGTGACCTTTGGGTGTGAAAGTTCTCCCCTTGTGAGGAACACGGTGACTTCTGAAGTATTTTCACTCTCTCTTCTCTGGCACCGAGAAGCATTTTCGTTTTGACAGTGATTTCTCTGTTGCAGTTCAAGGCTAGAAGTGTCCATTACTATGGGATCCTGCCTGAGTACCGAGATAACTTTCTTAAGATTATATATGAGCTCAGATAGATTTTGTACGGGAAGAACCATGGGATATGGGGTGGGTGGGGAGAAGAGATGGACTAGCACTCAAAGCTCTACATTATATGCTCACATTTTTGTAAATAAATAATTTTGAACATCACTATCTTGAATCTGGAACAAGCATTTAAAAATGGAATGTTTCACCTTCTGCTTATGAGGATTAAGACAATTATCCATTTATTATTTACCTCAATTCTCTCCCATCTTTCTCCCCAAAGGAGCTTACACCTTTCTTCTCTTCTCCCATTTTATCCTCACAACAACCGTGTGAGGTAGAACAGGCTGAGACTACGTGACTGGCCCAAATACGGCCAAGGTAACTACGCTCCTTTTGTACAGGTGCCCCCCCCTTCTGCCAGTCTGCGCTCCCTCAGAAGGGTGATATGAGACTCTCCGTCCTGGAGTTTACTGGCCGAAAGGAGTTAAACTGTGTAGAAACCCCACCCATGAATAATCAGACATCTCCTTGGCTTTGAGCTCAGCCATAACCAACCAGCCTATTGATGATAGAACCTCTCAGCAGCACAGTGTCGCTGCCTCCCTCCACTCACATGCTCCTGCCAACATCAGTCAGGTGAGTTGTCATGATCTGGGCTGTGCCACCAGAGGCCTACTAGGCCCAAGGTAACTAGCAGTAGGTGAGGCTGGGCCTACAACTCCCAGAAGCCCCTGAGAGGTTTTGGAGCCAAAATTGACCAATAGGAAAAAAGGAGGGCTTGGAATAAAAGATCTGGAGCAGCAGGAAAAGCTGTTCTTCTTCCCAGAGGGCAGAGCCAGAAGGAAGGCTGCTGCAAGGAAGAAACCCTCATCCTGAGGGAAGGGTGAGTAGTCTAAGGCCACTGCAGATAGTGAGCTAGGGACAGTACATTTAGACGCGTAAGGGCATTTGATTTCTTTTCTTTTCACCCACTTACTGTTATTCTGCACCTTGTTGTTTGACCTCTTATAAATTAATCAATTGTCTTTGTTCACTCTGCCTGGTTCTCACGCCTATTATTCGGCCAAAAGGGAGGTCTAAAGGTCTTGGGAGGGTGCTCTGGGCCTTCTCAAGGGCCCAGAGTGGTGGCAGCATCAGGTGACACCTCACCTGAGCCGTGACATGGGTGAAAGCAAAGTCCACACTGTAAAATGGGAAAACAGAGGAGTCCAAACAGTGCCGTGGAAGCACAGCTTCCTCATAGGCCCCGTGACTAACAAAATAAATTATTCGAAAGGGGAAGAAGAGGCAGACTCACAGCCTCGCCTTGTGTGGAGCTGCACCCTTTTAAGTCCACCGGCGTCAATGAGCTTAACAGGGTGCTGCTCTGCTCAGGATGGCGCTGCAAACTATGCCAGATAAGAAATTTGCCCCTGCAGGTCACAGCTTTCCTTGGCCAGGAAGAGCAGCAACTTCAGCATCAAGTCACAAACGCAGTCAGACGGGGATGGAGAGAACCGGGCCGTTTGCCTGCAAGGAAAAACTTGTACTTACGTGAGTGTCATAAATGGTCAGAGCAGCCTCATAGTCGCCCTACGAAAGCAAAGAGAATTTCATGCTTTGATTTTTACAGAACCGGTAACAAGAAGCATGGGCAGAAGCACGTTGAGTCAGACTATCGCCACTGCCGCCACCACCAGTGTTCCCTCTAAGCTGAGTTAGTGTGAGCTAGCTCACAGTTTTTAAGCCTCTGGCTCACACATTTTTGTCTTAGCTCAGGAAGGATGGCTCCAGAGCAAACTAATTTATGCAGTAGCCAAATCGCTCACTCACAGCTTTAATGCCAGTAGCTCACAAAGCAGAATTTTTGCTCACTAGACTCCACAGCTTAGAGGGAGCATTGGCCACGGCCACACCCCCCCCCCCAGGAATTTTGCTATTAGGAAGGGCTGGGATGTAGCTGGAACTGGACTGCATGAAGAAGGACAAGATCAGATTCCATTGTCACATATATTTTTTTTGCAGGTTGGAAAAACAACTTGCTTTCTCGGAAGTATCATGCTAACAGGCAACCGTGTCTGTCTGCTCCCCTGCAGGGTAACTGCAATTTTTAAAATCTGTTTTAACTTCAGTGGCAGGGCTTCTTTGGCGCCTTTGTATAATTCCTCCATCCCTCGAAACCCTCCCCCTGGCAGGCGAGGGGAGTGGGATTTCTTATTCACCATCTTATATACTGAAGGTCATGTTTTTTTTAATTTACTGGAGATTGCCGGATTATTTTAATTCTATTTTAAATTGAGATCTGTATGTTATTTTGTTGTGAGCCGCCCTGAGCTCACTCCAGGGAAGGGTGGCCCTAGGGCTGCCAAGCCGTGTTAGTCTGTCTCAGTGGTAGAAAGGAGCGCCTTAAAGACCAACAAAATTTGTGGCAGGGGAGGAGCTCTCGTGAGCCACTGCCTCACTTCACGGAAGCTCATACCCCGCCACAAGTTTTGTTAAGTCTTTAAGGTGCTACTGGACTCATACACACAAGAGAAACACATCCAAACCAATTACCATTTTCAACCATGGCCTGCACTGCCTTCTTGTAAAGAAAGAATTCATCTCATTCCACACACTGTTTTGTTTTTAATCCTCCTGCTTAATATAATAGCACTTTCTTTTCCAAATGGGGCAATAATAGTGCCCTAGGTCCCAAGACTGGGGGAAGTTAAAATGCCACCTGTCCCCTGTACAGAATGAGCAAACCAAATAAAGGGAAAGAAATGACAGAAGGACAGCAGAAAAATCAACCTTCTCTCAAGGATTTTCAAACAAACACTGGCAAAGCTGCAGAAATGCTCACGTACCTGTTCGATAAAATACAAAGCCCAGTGCCAGTAGTTATGGCAAGCAAGCATATCACTATCCTGGTAACAATGAGAAAAAGGGAGGGGGAAGCAAATGTTTACATTAAATTAAAATAAAGCAATGAACAACTGGAAGACATTCCAGGGCCATTCAGAGGCCAGAATACTCTATAGTGGGAAAGCTACACGGGTCCCTGATCCAATACACTGTGCCCCCCCCCACTCAAAAGCATCTGATTTCAAGGACCCTGCTTGCAAAATTAATGCTTACAACATCCATGGAAGGCATTATCACCCTTATAATACTAACTAGAAGTTGGGGGAAGAAAGGACAGTGGCTTTTGCACGTCTAAGGTGAGTCTATTGGTGGCTTAGGTGAGCCTGCACTTCATGGCTCATAACGTAACTTAGTATACCTCACTTTTCCATCTGAGACCTACAAAACAGTTTATAGGAATAACAACAGTGATCAATTAAAGGGCACTTTTAGCTGTTTCACTAAGGCTGCGATCACACACACAAAATAATCCACTTCCAATGCACTCTCGAATTGGATTTTGCCGGTTCACACAGTAAAATCCAGTTGTAAAGTGCACTGAAAGTGGATTGAACGGATTATTTAGTATGTGTGACCGCCGCCTATGGCTGCTGTCCTCGGAGCACTTTCTGGGGAGTTAACCCCACCAAATAAAACTGGACTTAATTCTGAGTAGACCTGCACATGATCGCTCCCTTAATCAATTAGTTTTTCAGCTCTGTATTCTAAAACAACCCGATTTTAAAATTTCAAAAACGGTTAAAAATACTGTTTCAAATAATAACGTATTAAGACAAGGGTGAATAGTCATTGCAGCACAAGAATAAGCAAATCAGTCAGTTATCCATAATTCCCTCTGAAATAGGGAAGCTCAAATATCTGTCTAAAATTGTCCAGCTAGCTGACTCGATGCAAAAAAGCACATCTCCCCATCCCCCCCCTTAAAATGCTAACAATGAAGTGGGATACTCAGTTTCATTGGTGAAACTGAGCGGAAGTTGAACGATTCTCTCTTCCCTATACCGACTGGGGAAAACTGAGGCTTCAAAAGCCTGCAGTTTAAGAACTGTACAGATGGACAGAGATGCCTGATCTTCAGGACATCTGTCTGAGCTCTTGGGTACTACACCCAATAAAGGGGGCCACCATTGAAAAGGCCCCTGCTCCTTGCATGTGCCAGACTTACATCAGAAGGCCAAGGCATCTAAAGCAGAGGTCCATCTGATGGCTTGTTTGTAACACAGTACATGGAAGAAACACATTCAGTGCATGACCGTGCAGAGCTCAGCAACTTGACAGCCAGGTAAGAGGAACTGACCTTCCAGTTGTTTTCGGTTTGCTTCATGAACGCCAGCCCACTCTTCAGGTCTGCTTTCATTTCATTCACATGAGCAATGGTGTGCACGGACCATGCATCCGTCTGGTTGATCGCTAACGCCTAAGAGAAGAAGGGTGGGGGAGATAAAGCGTCTTCATTACGGGAGATTAACCAAAGTGCTGCCTTCTTATTCCTTACTCTGTTTTTTAGAAAAGCCTCAAATGGCTTGTGTCTCTTGGGTGGGCAAAATGACAAGTGACATACCCTGCCACAGAGGAATAATACCTAGCACACCAAGATAGAGAATGGGATAGAGAAGGTAGAGAAAGAAGTACTTTTCTCCCTTTCTCACAATACAAGAACTCGTGGGCAATGCTCCCTCTAAGCTGTGGAGTCTTGTGAGCAAAAATGCTACTCTGTGAGCTCCTGGCATTAAAGCTGTGAGTGAGCGATTTGGCTACTGCATAAATTAGTTTGCTCTGGAGCCACCCTTCCTGAGTGGAGACAAAAAATCTGTGAGCTGGAGGCTAAAAAACCATGAGCTAGCTCACACTAACTCAGCTTAGAACCCAAAGAGTCATTGACATGTGGAATTCACTGCCACAAGAAGTGGTGGTGGCCAGTGTTCCCTCTAAGCTGAGTTAGTGTGAGCTAGCTCACAGTTTTTTAGCCTCCAGCTCACACATTTTTGTCTTAGCTCAGGAAGGAGGGCTCCAGAGCTAACTGATTTATGCAGTAGACAAATCACTTGCTCACAACTTTAATGCCAGTCACTCACAAAGCAGAACTTCTGCTCACAAGATGCCACAGCTTAGAGGGAACATTGGTGGTGGCTATAAGCAAAGACAGCTTCAAGAGGGAATTGGAGAAACATATGAAATGGAGGTCCATCGGTGGTTATTAGCCACAAGGTATAGATGGAACACTCTGTCTGGGACACCGATGCTCTGTCTTCTTGGTGCTTGGGGGGGCAACAGTGGGAAGACTTCTGTAGTTCTGGCACTGCTGGTGGACCTCCTGATGGCATCTGGGTTTTTTTTAGCCACTGTGTGACACAGAGTGTTGGACTGGATGGGCCATTGGCCTGATCCAACATGGCTTCTCTTATGTTCTTAAGAAAAGAGCTCTGTGGGCCGCACACCCAAGTGAGTCCACAGGAGGGGAGGAAAACAGACCGCAACTGAGAGAACGGTGAGAGGAGGTACAAGCTGGAGTACGATGTGTTCTGGGCTCCCCACTCCTGGTAGAGAAATTCAGTGAAGCGAGCAGATTTTAAAAAGACTAGGAAACAATCCTCTTTTTCGTGGGCTCAGAGTTACTACCAACCACTTTCCTCACCCAACACTTCCACAGACAAATTGAAAATGCCGACTGTCAGCCTTTGGCTTCCTTTACCTCATAGGCAAGCTTCTCAGCACGATCAAAGAAATTGGTTTCCATTAGCCCGAAGGAGTACATGCCTTTCAGGTAACTAAGCAAAGAGTGGAAAAGCCTTTCAGAGTCAGAGAATAATTAATATCCCAGTCAAGATAACTCTACTCTACAAAAGCTAGTTACGTAAGATCTTAGTATTTGTGAGAGGGCCTCTCTAGAAATTAGTGTATTCAGGGAATCAACACTGCATTCTCAATAGACGACAGCAACTACAGAATCTGTGTAATAATGTGAGCAGCAGGCAAGAAATCTCACCTCAGCCATCGATTTGCTAAGATGTTTTCTGCACAATCGGGCCTCCCCACTCCTGCATTTGTATTCCTCTGCCTTTCACTAATTTCCGCAGTTATATATTCAGTCCGAGGTGCAAAAAACGAAGTTTGTCTTCTCTTGCAGCGCAGCATCAGACTTCACTGTTTCTGGGAATTCCCTTGCGGCGCCACAAGAGGGAGCAAACTTTGTTTTTGCTCCTGGGATGGAATATACCTCTGCAGAAACGAAAGAAGCCGCGAAGGAATACAAATGCAGGAGCCAGGAGACCCGGTTTTGTGGAAAACGTCTAAGCCTCCTACTGCAAGCCTCTGACTCTCAAAAAGTGTCATCCTAAGAACGCTTTCCTGGCAGTTAAGTGCTGCCCACTGGGAGACCCGATTAGGATTTTACTATTAGACAGCAATCCTAAACAGTCTGTTCAGAATCCTACCCATGTCTATTCAGTGGGGCTTACTCTCAGGAGAGTGTTCCTAGGATGCACTGTCAAAGGTACTGGGCAGAGCATGAATTGTTCCATCAGATTTAGTTGTGAGCTTGCTGTGTGTTTTAAATCTGAATGCTTTCAAATTGGTGATCTGTATGTCTTTAATCTATTTAATTTTGTTAATATTTAGGTCCTCACAGATTCACGCTGCACTGTCTACCTTGAATCCATGGAGATAAGGTGGAAGGAAAATGTTTTAAATAATACATACTGGAAAACACTGAAATAACTTCTGTAAGTGAAAGGGTCTCTGAATCCAATTTGTATTGATTTACATGTCATTCTGTCGGACTACAAATTCACTAAGGAACTATGAAATGAGCCAACATTTACAGATGTTCTTTGGTTTAAGAAAAGACCATGAGCAGAACAGCACGTGCAGACAGCGGCAGAACAAAAATGATCTTACCTGCTAAGAGGGATGTCTTGTGTCCAGTGAGGATACACTCGGGCAATAGAATCTCTCATTTGGATCTGACGTCCCAAGTAAAAATAAGTATCGTGTGCAAACTTAATAGCTAACAAGTCAGTTGGGTGGTTGTGTAGGATTTGATCCCATGTATCACAAGCTTTAGGAAGCTCCCTGCAGGGGAGGAGGAAACACACCAGTTATCCTTCATACCAGGGTTGCTGACAGCCCCTTGCCTGTTCAGGCCTAATCTCTGAAACAAAAGCTAGCATTAACTTAATTCAGGCCTACATTGTCTGTGATCCACTAAGTCAAACAGAGTCCATCGACCACGCAGGGCTGATTCCCAGGGACTAGCCTCAAGGAGTGACCTGGTGTAAATGGCTGGTGGACCAAGACCTTTGTCTTGGTGAGTCATAAGATGAGCAGGCATGACTTAACCACTAGAGCCGTAAAGTAACAGAAGGAGTTGTTAAATCGCTCGCTTAACAAAGAAGTCAGAGAGTGATTCAGCAAGAACACAACTTTATTCATCAACTCGAACACAACTCCAACACGGATCAACATCTGATAGCCAGAACAGAACAGTTCAGTTCTTACACAGCAGTAGTCCTGCTTTTAAACTCTCCTGGCTAATGTAGCCACACCCACTGTACAAATACCAACCAATACAGTTGTTCAGATAAGGACCAATCACGGACGTTCCCGCTCAGGGAGCTTGCTGTAAAGTGATTGGCTAGGTGCTTCCTGGGCTAGCAATACGATTGGATGTATTTGGATCCTAGCCCAGGACGAAGCTTAACATAGCTTTTCAATGAGATGTTACACAACACATAATGCATTCAACGGCAGCTTATGAATACATTACAGGAGTCCCACTGCTGGACTTCCTGTTGGCATCTGGCTTTTGGCCACCGCGTGAGACAGAGTGTTGGACTGGATAGGCCTGATCCAACATGGCTTCTCTTATGTTCTTATGAGCCAAAAAACAACAACCAAAAAGTGTTCCCTCTTCTGATTCCAAAACATTTTCTATTTACTTGCAAAGTGGAATTTCTGGATAAGACCTGTGTGTTGAATAAGGGACAGGGAGAACTAATCCAGAAACTACATGGAGGAGAAGGAATTTCAAACAATGAAAAGCAGTCTAGAGAAGCCTGCACTCTTGACAGGGTTAGTTTTTACAAAGAAAATCAACAAAAAATGGTGCTTTAGCCCAAGAACAGACAACAAAATAAATGGTTTATACAGGAAAGCTGGGGATTGCCTGTTCAGATGGATAATTGTTGAGAGGATATTTCTAGAGCATTAGATATTATTGAAAGGTAGCAATTTTTTTTACTATGTTTCTTATATGCTTTACATGACTCCTATGGCATGTCTAAATTCTTTTTTTTTTATCCCCAGAGGGATATTTTTTATTATTTTTATATAAGACTACAAAACTACAAAGAAAATATAAGGGAAGGGGACTACATCTAAGGATAAAGGATAGATAACCACACTATACTAAAACCCCAAGAGGAGGAGATCATATCCATGTTAATCTAAGTGTTATTAATAAGTGTTAGTACAGCAATATACTCTTAGAGTTCTTGTTTGTCTCGGCTTCAATGTTAGTATGTTAGTTGTTATGAGAGAACTTTCTGAGCATCTTCTTGTTATTTGCTTCAAAAGGCAATTTTCAGAGTCCTTCTGCCTTTACTTCGGTTTTCTGTCTCTGAAATCATATGTAATTTTTGCTGCGCCTGCACCCGTTCCTACAGCAGAGTCCTCATCCGTTCCAGAGGTAGCAGAATCACTTGATTTCGATTCTTCATCTTTGGATTCTTCCTCCGATCCCAACTGACGTCTCAAAAATTCTTCGGCTTTAAAAATTGAGTCAATCTTTTATCTTTTGTTGTTGATTTTAAAGATGACACCCTCTGGGATCGCCCACCTTAGCATCTCTGGTCTGTCTTCTTGAGAATCTGACCACAATTTCTCCAGACAGGCTATTCTTAAAAATATAGTTGGAGTATGCCCTATAAGCAGTCTCCATCTCTTTTACTACTTCATCCGCTGTTGAGCCTATTGCTGGAGCAATGATCTCGCTGAGCAACTTCCTCAGATCCTCCTTTTCCGATGCAGAAACTCGATGGAATCTGAGAATCATGTTGGCTTTTTCCATTTGTAGCTGTAACAAACGGTTTTCTTGGAAGTTTTGTTTTACTTCAACTACCCCCATTCTTTTCTTCATTTTCTTGTTTGTGGTGTCTATCTATAATTTTCTCAGTCGTATGCGCCACCTTCTTCGCTGTTTCTGCCAGTTGGAGCTGCTGGGATGCGAAGTTTTGATTCAGCGAAGTCAGTTGCTGGTTAATATCATCGAGTTGCTCCATCACCGGCTTGAGCATATCCACTAACATTTTCATGATGTCTGCTCCCTCTTCCGGTTTTGGGCTCTGACTACCCGCCGGTTTCATTTTAAACTTTCTTTGCGAGGCCGCCATTTTATACGATTGTTTACAATTCCAAACCGCTTCTCGCAGACTCGAAAAACCGTCACCTCGATGTCAGTGCTCAAGTAAGTCTCTCAAAACAAAATAGCTGCGTGTTTCCCCCCTACCCCCTTTGTTACGCTTATCTGTCGGTTCGCATAAGAGGCATCCCTCTTTGCACTTCGCTTTTCCCACGAGGGGAGGGGGTACTTCGCTTTTAAAATATTCCATTTATTTTGAACTCACGTTCATTGTCGGTCATTTCTCTGACCTCATTCACAGTAATCGATATTCCGCTCGATGTTCAGCGCTTGTCCCAGTCAAATCAGCTTGTGCCCGAGGGCCACACAGCGGCAGGACTGTCAGGGTGGAGAGAAGCCTCAATTCTCCAGCATTGAGCCATCGAAGAGGCTGCCCCTCAAAAGCCCTCTGGCCTGGAGCCTATCGCAAAGGCTCCGTGTGAGTGCTACTTGAGGTAGCACCCCTCCATATCGCTGGTGTGCAGGTCGCGCCCCCGAGGTCCGGGGAGAACGACCGCTATCGTTGATCCACAAACCGGAAGTCCGGCATGTCTAAATTCTGAAGTCCACTTTGAGTCGCAGCAAGGAAGGCGAGCTATAAATCAAACAATGAAGAAGAAGAAGAAGAAGAAGAAGAAGAAGAAGAAGAAGAAGAAGAAGAGATTGGATTTATACCCCGACTTTCACTACCCAAAGGTGTCTCAGAGTAGCTTACAAACTCCTTTCCCTTCCCCTCCCCACAACAGACACCCTGTGAGGTAGGTGGGGCTGAGAGAGCTCTTGACAGAAACTGCTCTTTTCCAAGAACAGCTCTTATCAGAACTACAGCTTGCCCTAGGTCATCCAGCCAGGAGCAAGTGGAGGAGTGGGGAATCAAACCCAGTTCTCCCAGATTAGAGTTCACACACTTAACCACTACACCAAAATGAAACAACGGTTTCCAGACCCATTCCCTCCAAACCGAGGGCTTACCCATTGGCAAAGAGCTCCAGCGCAGAGACGTGTAGCTTCTCCCGCTCAGTTAACGGCTGAGACTGTGCGAGTGCCGACATTTTCTTTATCGCGCCATCTAATTTTCTGTCAAGCCGCATTGAACTCCCCGTACCGATCAGAGCCAAACCATTAGCAATCACATGCCCCATTGCTGCAGGGGGAAAAACCCAAAGTAAAACAAAAAATTAGCTGTTGTAGATTTCCCGGGTTGTATGGCTGTGGTCTTGGCATTGTAAGACCTGACGGCAGGTGAAACGTCAGGTCCTACAATGCCAAGACCATGGCCATACAACCCAGAAAATCTACAACAGCTAATGAACTCCAGCTGTGAAAGCCTTCAACAATACCAAAAACCCCAAAAACCATCTTTAGGGGAAATACCACCGAGTTCTTGTTCTTCGTGTTCAGAAACTTTAGGCCAGAGATGACTAGCAAATGTTTTAAAATAACTACATAAATATTGGTCATGTGTGTGCCTACGGATGAATTGTTTCTGAAGTATTAAATTTATTACATTTTCTTTGATGCCAAAATTCTTCATTTATACGTGGTCTACCAATCACTTTGTATATTTCAACAAAGCAGAAGGTACTTAAGAACATTAGAGCTGTATCTCACTTATCTGCCACATTTTTCTCTCCTTGCAAGGTCAAAAGATGCCAGAGAGTTCATTGAAGTTTGTGGGCTTGGAATAAAACCCCCAAAATTGCAGTTGTTAGCAAGCCAGATTGGCCCAATGGGCCAATCCAGTTACAGGCAGCTTTAGAGCATTTTAAAACAAACAGGCCATACACTCTGCCACCTTAGGAGTTCAGGAAAGATCAAATAAAACATACAAAAGTAACTCATGACACAGAAAGGGAGGGGACCTTTTTATTTCTTTATAACCATATGTGGATTTGGAAATTACAGAACCTGAAAGTGAGCGTTTGCTTCCTTGTTCCAGATTTTTATTTCTCCTGGTCTCAAGGACCGGTCAAACAATATTGTTACGCAAGGCGGCTTGCAATAAAACATCGTTTTTTGTGATATCTTTTGCTCTTTGTTCGTGCAAACATGATAACCAAAACATGTCTTTAAAAAGAGCTGGGAATGACCAGAAACTCGCCAGAATCCTTCTATGCAAAAGCTAGTATTTTGGAGTGAAAGCCTGACATTTTTTGAGGTGAGTTGGAGCGTTCTGAGCCAAAGTTCATGGGCTGCAGTGTCAATGCCCAAAGCAGCAGAAATCTCCCTCCTGATGAGGGCAGCGCTTGGTAGCTTTGAGCCTTCATGCGACACAACAGCCTTTTCTGTTTGATGTATAGCACCAGTAATCCTGGCATCTTCGTCTGGTTTAAAGACTTCTTTGAATACAGAGCCAGTGTGGTATATTGGTTAGTGGGCTGCAGCTTAAGTGTGCAACTTTAGGCCACTCTCTCTGTCAGCCTAGCCTACCAAACAGGGCTGTTGTGAGAACAAAAGGGGGGGCAATGTACATAGCCCTGGGCACCTTGGGAGGAACAGTGGGATAAGAATGTCCAGAAAAAAAATCTGAGAAGCTTGGGGGCTCATCAACAGAAGCAGGGAATCCACACTTGATGCAGAAAGAGGCGATGAATCCTGAAATCTTCCACTTCAGACGTAAGAAGAAGCAGTGTCAGTTTTTTAAAAGCTTCTGTGAGGTAGTAAACAAGTATATCAAGTTTACTGCTCTTAGTTACAAGGTGAGTGCCAAGCCTGGAGTTCAAAATTCTGGCCCCTGCATAAGACAGGAGGTAAAACTAAAGACAGGTCAGGAAGCACAACAGACTCTGGGAAGAAATGATGCTCACAGCAAAATACTTTATGTTCGCTTCTGCTTCATGTATTTGTAACTTTCCATTTCATTTATTAGCTTCATTGACCCGAGGTCTTAAGCCAAACATGCAAACAGCAACTATAAAATGCATTACATATAATTACAAGAAATTTAGACAGAACGTCTTTACAATAAAAGCATGTATTTGTAACTGTGGTTCACTGATGTACATAGCTGCGCACTGTTATTAATCACCCCGCTTGTTCTTTATGCTTTAGGTTTATAATTCCCAAGCTATTTCTGTGCACCTGCAGGTTGCTGTCTAAGCGGTCCTCCCCTGACATTCTTGACAGGGGGGGAGGATACGACATGTGTGTGTGAACTGTAGATTAGCTGCGCTAGCACCACTGTGAAAGGAAGCCTCCTCTGCAGGGGCCAGAGGGAACTTCCGCCGTTTCTAATTCTCATGGCCTTGGATGGAAGACATGAAATGATAATATTCACACCATTCTTGTTGTACTGTAATAACCTGTATCCACCTCTCTCTATGCTATGGAATCATGACATATGAATGAGTGTTGGACCAAAGGTCTTGTAATTTCCAACTTTGTAATATTATTCAGTTCTGCCAAAGAGTTTAACTTTACAGCAACTTTCCTGATTTCTCAATAAAGCCTGATAAAGGAATTATTGCATCTGAGAGTTCCAGACGAAGCTGACACTTTGTGAGGGGCTGTGGCTCAGTGGGAGAGCATCTGCTTGGCTTGCAGAAGGTCCCAGGTTCAATCCCCGGCGTCTCCAGTTAAAAGACCTTCGCCTGAGACCCTGCTGCCAGTCTGAGTAGACAATACAGATACTGATCTGATTCATCCCAAATGGTCTGATTCAGCATAACACGACTTCACGTGCTGCAGATCACTGACGTTTCTCACACGGGAGCGCATGAAATGATGTGTAAAGGGTAAGCACAAGAAGCATATTGTTCTTGCTGCACGTCCCACTCCAGCATGCCCCCTAAATGGAAATGGTGTTGCAGAAGAGTCCAGCTTAGCTCAAAAATGTCAGGCACTAAACCCAAAATACTGCAAGCGTCAGCTTTATGCCCCTCACCTAGCAACAATCACACTTGTTTGGTGTTAGTTTGCCCCCCCCCCCCTGAACTGTGGCCTCTTTTAAAAGATACCTGCTGGGCCACAAGCGGGCAGACAAAAAAGGAAAAAGGACAGCCACAAAAAAGGGAAAACAAGGAGCAGGGCCCTCCATCAGGAAACACAAAGTAAACCAAGGAGGCCCCCGGAGGGCTTCTATCAGGCCCGCAGTGGAACTGGCTGTCTTCTGCTTCTTCCAGTTCTGCTGCTGCTGCGTCATCGTAGGTTTGCAGCTTACAGATACATATCTGAACAGCATACTCAGGATTGCAACAGCACAGACATTTTGATGCAATAATTCAGAGCAAGAGGTGTCAGTTATCAGACACTGTTAAACAAAATATTGCAAGAGTGCTGATGTTTTAAGCATGTTTTCATTTTAAGTAAAAAAAAAAAACCTTTGTGTTTGTGCCCTCTATAAAGTTTATATCTCCACTACCTGGCATTACATTTTATGGCACACATGGCCCGGCCCGACAAGATCTCATTTATGTCAGATCCGGCCCTCATAACGGATGAGTTCAACACCCCTGCTCTAGCTGATGTGACAGAAGAGAGGCGGGTGGGAATGTGCTCATCCCAGTCTTCAAAGCAGGCAGCCAGTCAGTTTGAGGTAGCAGTCAAAGCCCTGGACTGGGATCTGGGAGACCACGGTTCAGATCCTCGCTATAGCATGCATCTCGCTGAGTAACCTACCTCACAGGATTGTTACGAGGGTAAAACGCGGGAGGGGAGAGCAGTCAATGGGTGCCACCCTGCCCTGCCCTGCCCTGGACAGCCCAGGCAAGCCCGATCTCGGAAGCTAAGCAGGGCCAACCCTGGCAAGTACTTGGAAGGGAGACCTCCGAGGAACACCAGGGTTGGGATGCAGAGGCAGGCAATAGTAAGCCACCTCTCTGAAGCCCCACTAGGGGTCAGTAGAAGTCAACCATGACTTCTACACACACACACAAACACACAATACTCACAAAAATATTTTTAATTATTATTTTTTTAAAATAAGGTATGCCACCCGGGTTTCCTTGGAGGAAAGGTGGGAGGAAAGCTGCTTTAAATAAACACATGAATGCTTAAGACCTCTGTTCTTGTGCCAGCTCTTTAGCTAGAAGGTCCAGAATGTTCTAGATCTGATTCCTCTCACACACAGGCAAAATGTGTAAGACTGATCAAAGCTGGTAACAAAAACCATCTGTTACCTTTTTATCTTGCAGGGAGCTCGGGGTTTGTGGTCTCCACACTCCTCCCCACAATTTTATTCTCACCCAAAATAACACTGGGGTGGGGGTTAGAGAGAGAGCCTGGCTCAAAGGATTCATGAAGTCTGAGAACTTATTCAGAGGGGAAAAGCTGCTTTAATCCTGCTCAGACGCCTGACTTACAATACAGCCAATTGTTCCCAGAAATATGTTTGTGCCTTATTTTATATTTTTAGACTGCTCTCCTCTCCACAAGTCTGTGTATTTTGAGAAGTTATCTCACGGCTTCTTTTCTATACCATTTTGTTCTCCTTTGGTAAACAAAAGTGCAACTTTATAACCCATCTGAGTTTTAAAACATTTCTTTTAGCTACATGCATGTATTTCACTATCTTTTCTTGCCCATTCATCCTGAAGACAAGTTCTGTATCACCGAAAGCTCCCATAAAGCATTGTGAATGTCGGTGGGTCCTAATCCAACAATTCTTTCACTGACCCATTTAATCTTTCTTGCACTTTTGTGCAAGATTTTTTTGACCATTATCTTTACATGTTGCAGCAAAAGAAAACACAATTTCCACGTCAGATGAGTTCATTCTAAGGGTTACTTACTAAAATTTGGATCGGCGGCTTCTAATTTTGAGAGAGACCCTTCAATGCCTCCTAGACTTGTATCATTTCTCCATGTTGTATACTGCGGCCAGAGAGAGAACACACCTGGCTAAGAATCGATGCAGAATAATGCACTTTCAACTTTCAATATATGCGGCAATCAAAGGGAACATTCTTAAGAACACTTTCCTTGTTCAATTAAAAATACAGTATTACTAATGGACCTCGGTTCTGCTCGTCCAATCACTTGAATGGATCGGGATGTGGAATGGTGTGGTATAGCCCCATCTCCTCAGATCCGGGAAGCTAAGCAGGGCTGACACTTGGAAGGGGGACCACCAGGGAGGACTCTGCAGAGGAAGGTCATGGCAAACCACCTCTGCTTCTCACTCGCCTTGAATCCCCCCTGCTGGGACCGCCATAAGTCGGTTGCAACCTCACAGCCCAAAAGAAGAAGAAGAAGAAGAAGAAGAAGAAGAAGAGGAAGAGGAAGAAGAGGAAGAGGAAGAGGAAGAAGAAGAAGAGGAAGAAGAAGAGGAAGAAGAAGAAGAAGAGGAGATTGGATTTATACCCCGCCCTTCACTACTCAAAGGAGTCTCAGAGCCGCTTACAAACTCCTTTTCCCTTCCCCTCCCCACAACAGACACCCTGTGAGGGAGGCGGGGCTGAGAGAGCTCTCGACAGAGACTGCACTTTTTTCAAGGACAGCTGTGCCAGAGCTTGTGACTGACCCAAGGTCACATCAGCAGGTGCAAGTGGAGGAGTGGGGAATCAAACCCGGTTCTCCCAGATTAGAGTCCGCACACTTTACCACTACACCGAAGAATGGATTAGCCAACTGAGACACCTGTTGGGTTGTGTTCCCAAGGTAATTTCAGATGGACCAGAAAAATTAGTGGCTACTTAATATACAACCGTGCATATATATATGATGGTTAAGGAGAGGAAATTTCTTCACTTTCTACAGCTGCTCACAGAAGAATTTCCTTAAACATCCTCCTTGCAAGTTTTAGGTTCAGGGAACAACAGATGCTATGGCATAAAGGAAACTACATAAGCACTCACCTCATCAGGGGTCTGGACTGGAAATTCATGGAAGCTCCATACAAGAGAAAGGAACTCCCTGTTTGGCACAGTGGGTAAGAGTGACGGACTCTAATCTGAAGAATCGGGTTCGATTCCCCACTCCTCCACTTGAAGCCAGCTGGATGACCTTGGTTCAATTACGGTTCTCTCAGCCCCCAAAAGAGCTAGAATTTCAGGCTGCCAATCTTTGGATCTCCTGGCTATACTACATCCACTGCCATACGATTATTAAATAATCTATCTAAAAGTGGCCCAGCCACATACTAGGTTCACTTATTTATCATGCTATAGTTTACACGCACAAGATGGTTGGTCTTGTGGATGTCACAAGAGGGACAAGAGGGATCTCACAGGACGGGCATGGAGGGGGAGGTATTTGTGAATTTCCTGCATTGTGCAGGGGGTTGGACTAGATGACCCTGGAGGTCCCTTCCAACTCTATGATCCTATGATTCTTAGGGTATCTTCCCCTCCCCCTTTATGTGGAGAAAACTGCCTCCAGCACCCACAGAAGACAATCAACTGGAACGAAATGTAAACTGTTTTATGTCCATTAACTTCTCCAATAATCTCATCCTCATTCCTACCTGAGCAAGTGTAGCATCAAACATTTTACAAGCCTCATTACTCGTGGTCGAAAGGACAAGTCCAGCATCCTGCCAAGCCTATGGGAGACACAAAAGAGAAAAATGTCTACAATGTTTCTGATGAAGACAAAACATTAATGGAAATTTCGAAGGCGGGGGAGGAAGGGAAGGTGTGCATCTGTGTTTAAAACAAAAACAGAATGGTGGCAGAAATTAAAACACATGCAAAACAAATTTAAGCATACAAAATGTGTTATGCACAGTCCGGCACTGTTAGACGTGAGGCTTTTATTGCTTTTGAGCCTTGTGTAAACCTGCCCTTTGACAGTCCAGAAAACCTGTGTTGTTAACTCTGACAGCCCAGAAGAGTTCTCCATTATGTGCGGATGTGCCAGGAAGCCCCAGGCAATCCCAGCTGTCTGGTAGGTGCACATTTTGTGTGACTCAGCAGCCAGAAACATGTTTTTGCTGCACTCAGCAATAACAGTTCTGTGCGCAGACAATGTGATGTTGCATGTCTCCTTTAAAAACGAGCCCTACCGTTTTTCTTTTACCAAACCACATTTTCCAATAAAAATGTCACTGTAAAAAAAAGAGAGAGCCCTATTCATGTCTACTCAGTCAGTAGTAAATTCCAGTGTTCTACAACCTTCTGAGATGACACTTGATAAGTAATGTTTGTTATACTTTCAACTGGAGGTCTTCCATTTTTGCTTCTTCTTCAGAGAATGCCAAAGTGTAACCTGATACCCGCTAGCCACACCCTGTGCCCACTGAAGTCTGCTGAGCATCATCAGCAGGGCAAGAGGCAGGAACACCAGATCCTGAGAGTTGTGTTTCTCTCTCCATTACCCCCTTTTGTTTTGCTTTAACATCTGGCCTAATGAAGACTTCTGGACAAATCAAAAGCTTGCACAATGTGTAAAACCATTCTGGTTGGTCCCAATAAAAAAGTATTATATAAATTCAGGTGTTGGATTTTACTACCAGTAGTGGCACCGCGAAATCAAAATTATCATATTGTGTTGTGTGGAATAAACAGGAGATCCCTGAGGAGGGAGGGGATTATTTGGCTGCTGAAGCTGTAGCTCTTTTTTACGCCACTAGGTGGCGAGCTATGCTTATTTTTAGGCTGAAAGTGCTATGACTTGGCTAAGGTCACCCGGCTAGCTCGGGAATCGAACCAGCTTCTCCAGCTTAGAGTCCATCGCTCTTAACCACTACACCGTTTGTAGTGTAGTGGTTAGGAGTGTGGACTCTAATCTGGGAGAACTGAGTTTGATTCCCCACTCCTCCACATGCAGCTGTTTCAGAGCTGTTCTAAGAGCTCTCTCCTCCTTACCTACCTCACAGGGTTTCTGCGGTGGAGAGGAGAAGGGAAAAGAGATTGTAAGCTACTCTGAGACCCCTTCAGGTAGTGAAGGGCAAGGTATAAATCCAATCTCTTCTCTTCTTCAAACTGGCTCTCTTATGGCACCGCAAATCCATTGCCTTAGGCAACCACTTATGGTTAAGACTGAATGTTTTCTGTAGTTTGGATCAGTGTGGTTTTTACAACTAAATTTTAAATGCAGAGGTGGATTGGCCATTAGGGCCATCAAGAAGAGTCCCATCCAGGCCCAAAGAGAATATCCGGCACAATATCCCAGCCTCAGCCCCGCCCAGCAACAGACAGGCCAGTCCCAGCCTCACCTTACCCGGCTGACCCGGCAGGATATCCCTCCTTCCTGCAGGGGGGGCTTTTCCTGTCCCCTCTAAACTGTCCTTGCTTCAGTGGCATAACCAACCACTAGCTTTTATTCCCCCCAGCATTAAGTCAGGCTTTCCCCAAAGCAAGCAGCAAACAATGTAACCCTCTGCAGAGTTATTCCAGTAACTCTGAAATCAATGGGCTTAGACTGGAATGACGCTGTACAGGATAACGTTTGAGTCCAGCGGCACCTTTAAGACCAACAAAGTTTAAATCTGGCTATAAGCTTTCGTGTGCAAGCACCCTTCTTCAGTCTTCTTCCAAAGAAATGTGCATGCACATGAAAGCTTATGCCCAGAATTAAACTGTGTTCATCTTAAAGGTGCCCCACTGGACTCAAACTTTGTTCTGTTGCTTAAGACTAACACGGCTGCCCACCTGGATCTGTACAGGATTGTACTGCAATCACTCTGCAATACCTTGTCTATCCTACTCAAGGTTGATTCAGAAGCTGCTACCCAGAAATGGCTTCAGAAGGCCTTCAAAGGAATCCCATGACCTTTCAGCCACATATGTTTGCACACTCTCCCAGAATGCTCTCATGCATCGCTTGCTTGCAGTGTGTTTTGGACTTTATCCTTTTTTTGTACCCAGGCTAGTAACAATGCTGGCAATTGCACACAGGGGAAAGTTCAGCCTCTGTAGTCATCTCCAACTGAATTCACTTCAAATCTATGAATCTCATGCTGACTTCTTAAAAGTGTATTAAGAGAAAGATTTCTCAACAGCCAGGAATGGGGGGGGGGGGGGCGCCTACCTCTTTATCACACTTGTTCACAGAAACCATTCTTACAGAGGAGGGGACATATCAGATTTTAAAATCTGGCTTCTGCAAAAAGTGTGTGCCTTGATTAGTTAGGCAGGTATTAAAAGCGGCTGAGCCGGTTTGCCTCACTGTGATTATTCACACAGTGACTACCTGCAACCTAATGCTAGAAGCCTGTGTGGCACCATTGCAGTCCTGGAGAACTGGGGGAAATCTGCAATCTTTTTAAAGAAGAAGAAAAAGAAGAAGAGATTGGATTTATACCCCGCCCTTCACTACCCAAAGGTGTCTCAGAGCGGCTTACAAACTCCTTTCCCTTCCCCTCCCCACAACAGACACCCTGTGAGGTAGGTGGGGCTAAGAGAGCTCTTGACAGAAACTGCTCTTTTTCAAGGACAGCTCATATCAGAACTACGGCTTGCCCAAGGTCATCCAGCCAGGTGCAAGTGGAGGAGTGGGGAATCAAACCCGGTTCTCCCAGATTAGAGTCCGCGCACTTAACCACTACACCTAACTGGCTCTCTTTTAAACACACACACACAAACACTTAGGCTTTTGTGCAGGCAGATCTTCTCACAGATGCAAACTGGCAGGAGGGAAATAAAACAGATGTCTGGTGACACCTTAAAGATGAACAACCTTGATTTCAGCATGAGCCTTTATGAGCCAGTATTGAAATAAATGGTGCCACTGGACTATTGTTTTATTTTGCTAAAACAGTCTCACAAGATCTGAGTGGACGGCAGCATTTCAGAGAGATTCTGGCCAAAGATGCAAAGGGCACACCTGCATACACACGCACACACAGGCTGCAGGAAGGGGGCCATTACTGCCTCCCCAGCAGCTGGCCCCATTCTCCTTGGCCCAACAGTCTTAGAGAGCATCATCGGTGCACGTTGCGCTTTCAGGAGCAAATGGGAAAGTCCCAGTGACTTAACAATTAAGAAGGATGCTTTTACACATCTGCCTCCTATTCTGGCAGGGCCACGGTGGATCAGAGTTGCGTGCGCGTCAGTGTTTAGTCATGCCGACCACATGATCACGGAAAAAGTCTTCGGACAGTGCTGGCTCTTCGGCTTGGAAACTGAGATGAGCACCATCCCCTAAAGTCGGATTCAACTGGCTTTTGAGCAAGGGAAACCTTTACCCTTACTCTTATTTTGACATATTTATTGCTTCACTGTTTCCGCCCCTAATTAAGTCCAAACAAACGGTGACCCTATGAGCTTAGCTTGTTATTGGTGTTTTGTCTTTGCATATGTCAAAACATCTTCATTAAACTGTGTGCTCATTTGTTGTTCATCTATGTAGAGGCATCTGCCTTATATATATGAACCGTTAACTTCCACTTCAATGTATCTGAGGAAGTGGGCGTGCACACGAAAGCTCATACCGCGAATAAACCTTTGTTGGTCGTAAAGCCGCCACTGGACTGGACTCCACTCCAACTTTGTTCTGCAAGGGGGGGAGCGGCCGGTCAACAACAGCAGGTCCCCGGGAGCAGGTCCCGAGTCACCCCGCGGGGAAATAGCCCTTCGACGGGGAACAGAGGCGCCCCCGACGCCCAGACTCGTCTGCACACCCCAGAGCCGCCCCGCGGAGCCAGATGTTCCCGGCATCGTCCCGCCAGCTGAGGAACCCTCTGGAGCCCCGTAACGCGGGGCCTGCCAGAGCCCCTCTGGCGGCCCTGCGGCTCGATTCCAGGAGAAGCTCCTCTCCTTTCCCTCCCCGTCCAGCCCCGGAAGAGGCTCGGCGAAAGGGAGGCGCCTTCTGCCCGCCCAGAGAGCCACGCAGGGGCACCGCCTCGGGGCGCCAGGAGGGCATTTCGGAAGCCCCCGCCCCGCCCCCGGAGGCCGGCGGGACCGGGGGACGCGCAAGGCTGAGCCGTTTTTCAATGGCAGCAGGGAGTTCCCCCAAAAAAGCATTTCTGGGGAGAGCAGAGGTGCATAGCAGCAGCATCGCTACCTGTTCCACGCGCATCATGTAGATAGAGCAGGTAGAGAGCAGGTAGAGAAAGAGGTACTTTTCTCCCTTTCTCACAATGCAAGAACTGGTGGGCACTCCATGAAATTGCTGAGCGGTCGGGTTAGAACGGATAAAAGGAAGTCCTTCTTCACCCAAAGAGGGATTAACACTTGGAATTCACTGCCACAGGAAGTGGTGGCGGCTACAAGCATGGACGGCTTCAAAAGGGAATTAGATAAGCATATGGAGCAGAGGTCCACCAGTGGCTACTAGCCACAAGGTAAAGATAGGAACTCTCAGGCTGGGGCAAGCTGTGCTCTGTCATCTTGGTGCTTGGGGGGGTCAACAGTGGGAGGGCTTCTCATGTCCTGGCCCCCCTGGTGGACCTCTTGATGGCACCTGGTATTTCTGGCCACTGTGTGACACAGAGTGTTGGACTGGATGGGCCTTTGGCCTGATCCAACATTGGCGTCTCTTATGTTCTTATACCTGGCATATTAAGCAGAAATCCCGGAACTCCTGCGCTGACTGCTGCATTAGCTAAAGAAAGCAGCTTGAAACTTGGGGAGCTCATAAATCCTCAAGATTGAGTCCAGCAGCACCTCAGAGACTAACAAAACTTGTGGCGGGGTCAGGGAGCAGCAAGGGCCACGCTGGGAAACCAAAGGGCAAAGTGGGAGGGGGGGTTGTCCTTGGCGAAGAACGGCGTGTCCCATCGGACTGCCAGGTCCCTCTTCGTCCCCGCCGGGGGACATTGGAAGGGCGTTCCGGAAGGTGGCGGGGCGTCCCCGAAGCCACGAAGCCCTGCCAGGGAACTTCCCCGCTCTCAGCCCCCGGCTCCTCCAGGGTCCCGCGATACCTCTAGGAGGTCAGGCGCCTTCGAGGCCGTGCAAGGCTCCGCCGGCATCCACACCGCCCCCCCCCACTTCCGTCTCTTTAAGGACGCGGACTTGTGTCCAGAGACGAATGGGAGGGAGGGAGGCAAGCGGGAGAAGAAGAGAACGGGGTGAGGGAGGGCGCAACCCGCTTCGGAACACAAATCCGCGCCCTTAAAGTGATGGAAGTCCGGGGGGGGCGGGCGGTGGATTCTCGGGTCAACAGGGAAAGGACTTGAGGCGCAGTCGCGGTGGAGAGTCTCTCTCCCCAAAGGGCCCTGCCTGGGTAACCCAGAGAGAGCAACGACCAGGAGCGGATTAACCATTAAGCAGACTAAGCACCTGTTTAGGGCACCAGGGCCAAAGGGAGCACCACAAAGTTGGGGAAAGGGTGAAAAGGAGAAAAAAAAACAGGAATGAAGATTTGTAAAAAAGAAAAGAAAAGAAAAGATAAAACCAGTGCACATTGATCACGGTGCACCCTAGGGTTATCTTCTATTTTTTGTTGGCAGTGTCATAGGCTATGTTTAAAAGTAAAATGATGGAGCCAAATTCAGTTGTCATGACAGGCATTTCAATGACCCTCTCTGCCCCTTTTTAATTTCAGTCAAAAATGAAGCGAGTGGTGTGCAAAAGAGAAAACCTGCAAAAGAGAATGAGCAAAAGAACCTGTCTGTTGCAGCCAAGACAGGAAAGCTGACAGGTGTCTTCTTACAAACTGCAGAGAAAGGAGGGGGGGGCACCAAGATTGGTCAGTGCTTAGGGCACCAGTGAGCCTTAATCCGCCCCTGGCAGGGATGACCACGCTAGGAAGGCAAAAGGCAAAGGGGGGGGGGGGTTTGGCTCAGGGAAGAACTGCATGTCCCGCCGCTGGGCTGCCAGGTCCCTGCCGGGGGTCATTGGAGGGGCGTTCCAGAACTTCTCCGCTCCAGCCCCCTCCGCCGGCATCCTTCCCCCCCTCCCGCGTGGAGGTCAGGGGCACCCTGCCGGGCCTTCTGGAGCCAAAGAACTCCTTGCGTCTGATCTCACAAGGAGCGCCATTGGCCTTTAGGAGGGCAGGTGTGAATTACAAGGCCTGGGGGAGGCAGGGGAACTTTTCGGGGCCATTTCCCTGCGGTGCACAAGGCGCTGCGGGCCGTGAGATTTTAAAGAGCGCCTTTCCGGGCCTTCTGGAGCCAAAAGAACTCCTCGGGTCTGATGCCGCTCAGAGATCAGACGTGAGGAGCGCCCTTGGCCACTAGAAGGTCAGGGGCGCATTGCAGGGCCTGGGGGAGGCGGGGGAACTTTTCGCGGCACCTCAGCACCTCCCGCCGAGCGGTAAAGCCGCTCGGAGATCAGACACACCATTGGCCATTAGGAGGTTAGCCCTGTTCTCTGCTCCTCCCGCTTGCCTCCCTCCCATTCGCTCTTCTGGCCTCAGGGAAGATGGTCCTGGTGTCGGCAGGGGGGCAGGCTTGGCTGGCCCGGGTTGTGCCTGTGCGCCTGCTGTTGACGGGGTGTGTGTGTGTGTGGTGGGTCTGGAGGTGCCGAGCTTTGCCGCTGTCTTGGCTCCGTGCGGAGCCATGTGCCGCGTGTTGGGGGGGCAGAGGGTGGCTGTGTGCCCTGGCAGCTGGGTGAAGGGGAGGGTGTTGCGCCTTGGGACCACTTGCTACCGGCGAGAGTGAGGCTTTCCTCCCATGGGAGGACTTCCTTTCCCCGCTTCCTTTCTGCCCAGAGGTGACGACCGGCCTTTTGCTGCTGGAGGACGGGAGAGTCTCAGGGCTCAAGCTGGGCCGTAAGAGTGAGGGGGGCACAGCTCGGGAAGGAGAGAAGACCTCGCTGCACGACCGAGCTCAAAGCACTTCTTCCTCCCAGCGGGGGGCCTCTGGGCGGCTTCTCCTGCTGCCTTGCCGGGAGGGCAGGAGAACGAACGGGGAGGGCTGCAAAGGGCTCCCCAGCCCCTTCCTGGCTCACTTGCCTTGGCGTGCGGGCGAGGAGTGGGCAGGGCCTCTGGGCGGCTGCTGCTGCTCGCCTCGGAGGTGGCCGGGCGGGGAAAGGTGGCGCGGAGGTCTCCGGAGGTCGTCTGCGCCCACCCGTTGTGCAGGGAGGGTGAGCAAGGCGGCCCTGACAGGGAAGGAGAGGGGTTCTCAACCGCCTCCCCTTCCAGTGGCCTGCTCTGGTCTCCCACAGCTGTGGGGAGGGTGAGAGGCAGGCGGCTCCGAGTGGGAAGGGGAGGCGGCTCCAACCGCGTCTCCCTCCACGGATTTGCTCGGCTTCCCAGCTGCCAGAGCGTCCATCCTGCCCGGTGGCTCCCCACACACTGAGGGTGAGAGGCTTGTCTGTGGCTCTGTGGACAGGATGAGCCAACACAGCAAGGGAAGCTAGCCAGTGGCCAGGGACCCACCTGTGAGTGACAGTTGAGGCGGCCATCTGATTTTGGCGTGAATGAAATCCTGCCACTCCATAGGAGAGATGCCACCCCAAATCAGCTTTATAATATAGAGAGACTAGGGCGGTGGTAGGCAAACTGCGGCTCTAGAGCCACATGCGGCTCTTTGGCCCCTTGAGTGTGGCTCTTCCGCTGTAGGCGCTGACAGCCAAACAGGCAACCTGTTTGGGGGCCTGTAGAATTGGACCCCCTGGTTCAATGTTCCTGAAACATGGTGGGTATCTTGGGAAGAGGCTCCAGCAGCTACCCTGTGATTCTGGAGCCTCTCCCTCAAACCCCCTCCCCTCCAGCCCCCAGAATACACCCTATGTTTTCGCCATTGACTTCAATGACCCATAGGATATAATGGGGCCGAACTGCGGGAAGCCCCAGCAGCCCTCAGGCCGGAGCACCTGGTTTAGGAGAGCTTCAGCCATGTCTGAAAATGAACACCTGGTGGCAGCCCGATGCAGAGCTGCCAGGAAATTGGAGGCGGTCTTGTCGGGACCCTGGACTTTCGCAAAAAAGTCCATGTGCTCCACAGACTTCGTGGGTTTGGGAGCTAGGTGGCCGATCAGCGCCTTGATCAAGGATGTATAAGACTTGTCTTTGGTCAGCCGGGGTGCTATTAAGTCCTTAAGCAGGAGATGGGCATCCGTCCCACAGTTTCATATCTGGGTCCGTTACGTTGTGGATTGTGAAGTGGCTCTTGAGGGTCTCTAGCCAAGTTTCCCACTGCAAGGGTTGGGAAATGTCGAAGGCAGGGAGACTCTCAGGTGCGGCACCCATCTTACGGTTCCACGAGGAAGCGAATGGCGGGAACTGTGGGGACGGCAGGAACTAGTGAGCGTAGAGAAGGAGCGGTGCGGTGCTGCTCTCGTGATCAGTGGTGCGATGCTCGGAGCTGGGAGCGGTGCGATGAGCGGCGCTTTTGAAGATGCACACAATGCCGGCGGCGGCGGCGATTTTGGTGCGGCGACTCAAGGCGATGCCCGGAACGTGGTCTCTGTTCAAGGGGAGATGAATCCCATCCTTGTCGCCAATGAAAAGTACGCAGACGGAGGAGTGATTTCAGTTTAGCGTACTTTATTAGATCAGGAACAAGACAAAGTAGCTGGCTTGCAGGCCGGCTTATATCCCCGAAAATCCACCACCCAGAATACCCCCCCACTTCCCAATAGGTCCTAACTAGTGGCCAAGAGTCCCATAGGCTCTCGGCCCGGAGCCTAGCCCTCTGGTTGGTGTGGGCTAGGATCCACATCGTCCTTTTTTTATCGGAGCGAAGCTTGACGCTTACTCTTGACCGCGTGGTGCCCAAGCTGACCACGCGGTCGGAACTTGATGCATTACAGAGAGACACAGCATTGCCATTTGGGATCCAAGTGCATACAATTGTGTACAATTGTACCTTTTACTTTAAGGTGTCTTTCATCCCCCCCCCAAAAAAAACAGACAGATTTTTTGCCCAATGTATTTAAGGCGATAGCTCATCGACCAGCAGAATTTAGAGCACTCTTGGCTTACTACAACGCCATTTTAAACAAGGAAATAGGTAAGAACCACAGCTCTGGTCAGATTGCAACCAGATGAAAGCTTCTGTCCTGATGTGACTATCATAAAGCATTACTGGGCCAGGGACCATAAGCCTGAGCCGTTCACCCCGGTTCCTCTCTTTTTCCACGTACACCCCTCAGCAGTGTTCCCTCTCAGCTGAGTTAGTGTGAGCTAGCTCAGAGTTTTTTACCCTCCAGCTCACACATTTTTGTCTTAGCTTAGGAAGGGATGGCTCCAGAGCAAACTAATTTATGCAGTAGCCAAATCGCTGGCTCACAACTTTAATGCCAGTAGCTCACAAGGTAGAATTCTTGCTCACAAGACTCCACAGCTTAGAGGGAACATTGCCCCCCAGTATAGCAGACTGTCGCCCCCCTCCCTCGACCACTGCTCTCGAAGACTGCACCCCCAGATGTCCCACAAATATTGCCCCCCCGGTTACTTCCTGCATTTATATCTTCTTCTCTGCCAGCTGTTATGAATTCGACTGTTTGCTTCTCTGATCTTGGAATAAAAATCATTTAAAAAATGACACACTGCAGTTACTGACTTGTGATTAAAAGGGGCCTTTGACTTGCCACGTGAGCTGTGCGGTTTATGAATGCAGCATGCTGGGGGCTACTTAAGCTCTTGACCAGTGTTCCCTCTAAACCGAGTTAGTGTGAGCTAGCTCACAGTTTTTTAACCTCTGGCTCACACATTTTTGTCTTCGCTCAGGAAAGATGGCTCCAGAGCAGACTAATCTATGCAGTAGCCAAATCGCTCGGTCAGAACTTTCATGCCAGTAGCTCACAAAGGAGACGTTTTGCTCACAAGACTCCACAGCTTAGAGGGAGCACTGCTCTTGATCAGAGACTGCCAATGGCTTCCGGTGTGTTTTCAAAGATCCCCAAGGCCACGCTGTATGTCGTATGTAGTTATCACCCCTTTGTTCAGGCAGCACAGCAGGCCGGTGAGAAGGGCTATCCTGGCTTGAGTGTAAAACTACCTGTGTGCCTGTATACTGCCCTCACAGCGGCCTTGTTCTCCCTCGTGCAGCAATTCAGGGCCCCACCCTCTATGTGAGAGGGAGGATCGTGCCCCAATGACTGTCCTTCCTGCACCTCATTCATTGCTTTGCGGAGAAGGACTCAGTCAAGCCGGGGTGACTCACAAAAGTTCCTACCCTGCCAGTGCTACAAAGTTCGTTAGTCTTCAAGGTGCTGTTGGACTTGTTATGTACGTGGACCGCCACCAGGGGTCCGCGGACATGCCAGAGCTTGGATCCGAGAACAGTGGAAACTTCGGATCCTGGATCCCCCAGCCCCAACCAATAGCCACCTTGGCGGGACATTCAAACCCTCCAATGGGAGTGGGGGGGTTGCCGGGTGGATATGTATATAGTTGGCCCTGTTGGCCATTAGAGTTAGTCTTTGTCTGTGTCAAGTACAATAAACGCGTCCGAGTCCTCCATGCGGCGAACCCAGTACTTTTCAGGACTCTTGCTCTTTTCTCGTGCCACAGGCAGACGAAAAGAGCTACCCATCTTAATCTACCTCATAAATGGGAGTAGCCTTTCAGGTGCCATGGGACTTCTGTTCCGCTTTGCTACAACGGACTAATCAGCCACCCCTCTGCAACAACAGAGAGGAACGGAGACTCCAGCAGCATTTCCACCAGGACTGGAACTTAAAGGCAAGAAGGAAGAGAATGAACTTTAACGGCAACCATGAGTTAATATATATACGTGAGAAGTCATGTGTTCCGTGGAAACACTACTTAAGCTAAATCTTGATCCTCTCAGGTTGCAATGTGCTCCCGTCCACCCTTGGTTTTCACAGTCAAATGTGTTCGGGGAGTCCTGTGCTGCACTTGGGCCTGGTTTGGGTTGCAACTATGATATGTAGGGACAGAAAGCATCAGCCCCATTCACCCCCCCCCCCAACACAATATATTTCTCTGACCTGAAATGGCTCCAGGGCCCCACTGAAGAAACTTAATATACTCATCAAAGGAGCAAATAGCAGTTCCCTGCGGCTGATGCCCAGGCCCGTAGCTACAGTGGGGCATCTTGGGGCTAGGCCCCGACTTATTGGCAAGGCCCCCTCCGACTTCCCATCCAGCCCAGGGCCCCCGAGCAGCGGCAAGTGCAGGGAAGGAGCCGGGTATTCCTTTAATTCAATTAACCAGTGCCCCCTAAGAAATTTAAATGCCCCCTGACTTAAAAAATCATGGCTACAGGTCCGCTTATGCCCCCTTCTGCAAATATGAGCCCAATCCAGACTGGGCCGTGTTCATGTGGGAATCATATTCCAAACACAAAACTCCCAGAGCACAGGAATGCAGCGAACACACCAGGGTGTGTGTGCGTAAATTGGACCACGGGTGACTTTCCCGGAATTCAGGAGTTACTAACCAGCAGTTCATACAAGTGTATATAAAAGACTTAATTTTTTCCCCACAGCACTCACAGAATAATGGTTTTACGTATGAATGGACAGTCTTTTCCAGCAACAATGATTGGGCCAGGGACCCTTCAGTATAGGGGGTGGGCCACTGTAACCAGTGCTGCTTCTTGTTGCCTGGGGCAACAGCTGAACAGTTCTAGAATTAACACGGTTACGGAGCCTAGGGGATGGTGGGCAGTTCCGCTTCCGCCAAGATTCCTTCTCCCACCAAAGATGCATTGCCCCACATGGCTGACCCTCTTCTTGTGGTATTGCTCTCAGAACACAGCGGTTGTATCCCATTCTTTCCTGCCACCCCCACTGTCAGTCACCTGTTCGGACCCTCAACACCGAGTCTATCAGAAGCGGGACAATGAACACCATGTCTCATGCTTGTGGGACAGGGACATCCACCTGGAGTATT
>NW_015176486.1:103985-123030 GCF_001447785.1 Gekko japonicus
GTGAACAGCAGCCCCCTCCTCACTGCCGCTGGTACCGAGACTCCATCTTGGTTCACCATACAAATAACTGGTCAGGACGACTGGTGGTGGGCGCAGGCTTGGTCAGCAGAGCTTCCTATCCACCTTGGGTCTTCACACGTATCACCGTGCAGTGTGTGTCATCTGTGTGCTATGGGCCCACGTGCCTCCACCACAACCTGAGCATTGAAGTGACTGGGCAGGATGTCCGTCTCTTCCTGCTTCGGCCACGCCAGCTTCCCGTCCGTGAATGGCAGCCAGTGGAGTTGGGTTGGTGTGCACGCCTTAAGAGATCTACCTGGATCTACCGCTTCAGGAGTCAGGGGGGAAGTCCTGAAGGCCAGCTTATTCCCAGCAACCAGCACAGCGAACCAACTGCAGCCACTGTTTACCCCCATGCAGAATTGCACCAAGTGTGTGAATCCTATTATAGCTACCACACGACAGTGAGGTACCCAGTGCGTGGATTCTACACTGTGTCACTCCACATTGAAAACGGGCCTCAGTCGAGTCGTAGCCTAGAGTTGCAAGTGCAGCCTGCCCTGCTTCATGTCTTCACTGCCTCTTCCAAACTGCTGGGCTTCCCCCAGAGGACACTCAGCCTTTCCTGGACCCTCCAACCTCTCAGCTCCAGAATAACAGCTTTCATGTTGGCGGAGGAGCAGGGTCGGGGGGACTGGGACCACTCATGCAGTTATAACCCATTTGCTCTAGAACGTAATTTCTGTGCTGCACCCAAACCACAACATTCCGGGGAGAAAGTCATATCCAGCATCTACTTCCATACCAACAAAAGGATATCTGGAGAACTGAGAGGCAAACTCAATTTTGGGAGAGACACCCTACTTTTCACAGCAAGCAGAACGTCTCCAGCTCATCTCACCCTCAACCCGTGGAAGATAAGGACCGGCATTTACATTTTTAGCCATAAACAGGGCCTCTTCTATTCCACTCAAAAAAGCAGTGCTGTCAATGCCGCTGGTGACAACGCCAGCTCCCACTACATCTTTTACCAGCAGGAGAGCATCTCTTACCTCATCATCCTTAAATTTCTCCAGCGGCGATGGTATCGGTTCAACATGCACGTGTATTTGAACCGCAGAGGGATTCTATTCGGGTCTCTAGGAGAAAAAGGTATAGAAGTTCATGTTTTCAGTGATCATTCGCCTGATAAAAACTTGGTCTATATTGTGTGGTTTATTCCTGTACAGCATCCTCTGTTGCAGTGTGAGTGGGCCTTCAACTTGCAACTTTTTGATTCAAAGAACAACCATCTGGTTTGGAACAATACTTATTCTTACAAGGATCGTGTCAGAAACGCTGCCCGTTTTCTTCCCCAGTCTCTTTTACCTTTCAGAACTGCACTCTACACAGGCTTTGTGGCAGAAGTGAACTGCAGAAGGACTGGACTTGCTCGAGCTGTTTTGAAAGCCACAGTCCACACTTACGCATCAAAGGTCTTAAAACCAGAGGTGCCTTGTCAAAAGAGTTTCTGTCATGAAGTGACTGCCGTAATCCAGAAACCCGATCCTTCTAACCCAGTCACAAGCTACTCAAGACAGTCAGCAATTACCTTGAGAGCAACTGCAAAGGCACTGTGTAGGACACGTTCACATGTAGATATAATCTGGGAAATCTCCGGTGTTCATAATTCAGTCCCATCAGGAGCAACTAGCAGGATAAGGACAGGCGGAGTCACATTTCACATGCCCGGAAAGCTATTAAAGCCCGGCTTATATCGTCTCAGAATGACCATGACAGTATACCTACCAGAATATAATATAACCATCAGAGAGTCTGATTCAGTTACCATAGATATTGTAGAAAGCGATCTGCTAGCAGTCATAGCCGGAGGCTCTTTCAGGACAGTAGGTGTTTCTGATCGTTGGACTTTGGATGCATCCGCTTCTTCTGACCCGGATTCAGACAACCCCCAGGAAGGACTCTTGCTTAACTGGTTGTGCTCCAAACGAGAATCAGATTTTTTAGAGCGGAAGCTGAGCCCACGTGGAAGATGCCGTCCAGATCAAGAGACTTTGAAATGGACGGATTCCCACAATCCAGTCCAAACAGTACAACAAGAAACATTTCAACCAAATAATACGTATTATTTTGTTCTGAGAATTACTAAAGACAGAAAAACAGCAGATGCTTATCAGACAGTTCAGGTACTGCCTGGCTCTCTTCCTGTGCTGAATTTCACCTGTATTCAAAACTGTGGAAGAAACATTATACCAGCTAAAAGACTAATTCTTTATGGGAAATGTTTAAACTGTAAAGGTAAACCGGTCATCTACCACTGGTCTCTTCTTTCATCAAGCTCCAAGAAAATACCCTTTGACTGGGATGCCAAAACTTCCACTGGGAGGTCAAATCCCTACCTAAGCATCAATCCTTTGGCTTTCAACACTTTGCCACACAAATCTTACACTCTTAGCCTCACAGCAAGCACGCAAGGAAGCCAAGAAGCTACTTACAAATATTCATTTTCTATTAATGCTCCACCACGGATTGGGAAGTGTAGCATTTATCCAAGGGTAGGCACAGCATTCCTTACGACATTTGTTGTCCAGTGTAGTGGATTTGAAGATGAACATGGACCTCTTACATATAAAATCACGGCGCATTCTGACGAAACGAAAATAGGTAAAACGTCATTTCTAGAGAATACTTCACTTGGAACAGTAGTATATGTAGGTCATCAGCATAAAATTCTTCCATCTTTTCTTCCCCTTGGTGCACCATCTAAAAATTATGCCTTGATAGTGTGTGTTCAAGTGTATGATGCCCTTGGAGCATATTCTCAAGAAAGTTTGCAAGCCACGGTGCATGATCCGAGAAAGAATAAGCCAACTGATGGTGTTCTCAATGAACTACACAATTTAATCAGTGGCCCCACGGCAATCTTCTTCGAAGCAAAGGATTACTTTAATATAGGTTATTATACATATATGGCGGCCTCAGTATTAAACAATATTGAGGCATCACCAGCCATTCATGGCTCTAAAACTGATTTGCGGGAAGCTTTCCTTAATGTGTCTGCAAGGATTCCAATGACTGAGGTTGAGGTAATAAGGCAAGTGATTGCCAGTATCTGTCAAATAACACAGGATGTCACAGAAGTAAATGGGAAATCACAGCTTCTCGCAGTGAGAAAACTAAAAGAAGCCAGCGAAGCTCTACAAAGGCACAAAACCCAAGACCTGGGTTCTAAGGAAACAGAAATCCTTGTCCATGGTATATTTACTGGGCTGTCAAATGTGTTGGCAGCTGCTCTATTAAAAAGTAGGCACGTCAATGTAAATTCAGTTAAGGAAACCATTGCTGTGACAGAGATACTAGCAAACTTAGTATTACAGGACAAAGTACCTGGAGAGTACGAAACTAATCTAGAAACTAAATACTGGGCCATTCATCTACGGAAAGATGAGAAGCAGGATGTTTCTCACACTTTTAAAGAAAGAAACTGTAAGAACTGCTTCTATCCCAAACTGAAGAAGGAAAATGACACTGACTTACCGGCAGATGCTGTGGTTTCCACAGTTTTGTATGAATTTGTTGAGAATCCCTTCCCTTGGCTTTTGGACACAGTAGTTAGTCACACAATAGTGACTGGGTTTAGGATGACCGCCGCGAAAGAAAATGGTGACATCGTAGGGATCACACCTGAGATTGCAGAAGTGATGATAGACATACAACACAAGGATTCCACCACCTTTGGCCTAACTGTAGGGCCAGCTAAAAATCACCATAAGACAACAGGAGGCTTTAGTTTTGAAGTGAAGAGAATCTCCAAAGACGTATTTATCCAGATTGTGAGTAACCTAACGGTTACTTTCAATGTCTCTCTCTACCTTGGGCTCAATGTCAGCCATCCTCCAATAATTTCTTATATTGCTTCCTCTGACAAACCTCCAGTACTCAGTGGAAAGCATTCTAATATTAGTAACTGTGCAATTAAGGCTCCATATATCCTTTGTCTTCCTCAGTCGTTGCTTCGGACTTTAGTGGAAGGCAGCTCAGCAGACAAATGGAACATCTCGGTTGTCTTACAATCCCATCCTATTGTGAGAGCCCAAACCACAAAGATTGTTCGCATTGCTGTTTTTGCAGCGGAGTGTCTAGATTTAGATGGGGTTCAGAACCAGTGGAGAGAAGGAACATGCAATCTTGGGTCTCAGACCAGCTGGTCCAAGATACATTGTATTTGCAAATTAAAAGACAGTGTCATAAGAACAAAAAGGTCCAGGTCGACAGGGACCTCCAGATTGGGTACCAGATTTCTGAGTGGTACATTTCAGCTTTATCCCAATCCTTTGGATATAAACAAGGTCCTTTTAGCAGAATTTGACACAACTCCAGTGACACTATTTACAGTGTTTTTCATTTTTGCAATCTACATCTTTCTGATTATCTGGGCCACAATCAAAGATAAAGTCGATATGAAAAGAAAAGACAAAATCCTTGTTTTGCCAGATAATGACCCTTTTCACAGAGTTTGCTACCTGGTCACTGTATACACAGGAAGTCGGCTGGGATCTGGAACCACAGCGGATGTCTTTATCGAACTGACAGGCCAAAACGCTGTCAGTGATGTCCATCGCTTAGAACACCCAACTTTCCCAATCCTCTTTCGTGCAGCTGTTGACACCTTTCTCTTAACCACCAAGACAGATTTAGGAGACATTTCCTCTCTTCATGTCTGGCACAATAATGGTGGTGCTTCCCCTAACTGGTACTTAAGCCGAGTTAAAGTACAAAATGTACAAACGAAAGAGTCCTGGCTGTTTTTATGTCGAAGCTGGTTTGGTCTCGGTAAGGACTGCAAAATAGAAAGATCGTTTCCTGTTACTGACAAAGCCATACCTTTAAAAAAGATGGATTACTTCTTGATAAAACTTGCCAAAGACTTGGAAGACAGCCATGTGTGGCTCTCTCTCTTTTCTCACGTTGTCACTGGTCCTTTCAACAGAGTTGAGAGAATATCTTGTTGCTTGGCAATCATGCTCTCCAGCCTATTATTTAACATCATGTTCTTCAGTGGTGAACAGGACCAACAGGTTATTTCGATACAGCTACGTTATATGAAATCTATGTATATTGGGTTTGTGAGTGCTTTCTTTTCTATTCCTGTGCACCTGACAATCATAACTTTATTTAGATATTCACAAGAAAAGCCTTTGGATCTCCAGACAGATGAGTATGAGCAAAAGAGATGTTTCCTTTTTATGTCTGCAAGCTCTCTCGTAAACTGGAATGTCCGATGTCCGTCACCACCAAACACTAATTATAGCAACAATTCTTCAGTGGAGAAGGACACAGACACGAAGACACTAAGGAAGTTCATGCACCGAGTGTTGCGCTTTATTAAGAGACCACAGTTTCCATGGTGGTGCAGATATGTCTCTTGGACATTGGTCTTTTTAATATCTACAATGGCATCTTTTTTAATCATATTATATGGTTTGACCTATGGTTACACAACATCATTGGAGTGGTTTATAGCATCCATGACATCGTTTTTTGAGAGTGTCTTTTTGCTTCAAACTTTGAAGATGGTTCTTATCTCAGCTATTAGCACTGTATTTACAAAACACTGTAAAAATATCTCCTGGATAAACACAGAAAAATATGAGAAGATGAAGCTGGAGAAAGCAATTGTAGATGGTAAAGACATGAGGACGCTGCACCATGAACTTGTACAACTTAGAGGGTCCTGGGAATACGAACCTTTAGAAGAGGATAAAATCATCATTATGAGGGAGAGAACAAAGGCCCAAAACCTAGCCTTTGTTTTTATAAGGGATATTATTGCTCATGTAATCTTCTCATCCTGTGTTTTAAGCATCGCTTACTCAACAGATACCACTACTAGCTTTTATTACAATCAAGTTATTTATAATAAATTCTCTGCCAATCTATCCCTAGTAAATAAACTGGAGGATGTGTACAGATGGACACGCAATGTCTTTGTGCCACTGATACACAATGATTATCAACCAACCTATCTTTCAGACACTTCAGCTAAAATCTTTGGTTTGCCCAGAATGAGGCAAATAAGAGCCACAAATACTGAAAAAAAATGTTTCCATTTACACAGCTTTGTAAATAGTTTTCTGCGTAATGAAAGCCATTGCCATCATAAATATGGAACTGATCCAGAAGATGAAGCTGATTATATTGGATCATGGACAAACCCCATGCCTAAATCCACTTCCAAACATTCCAGCAGTATTCAAGGGTTTACCTATGAGCCAGACGTTGATAAGTGGAAATATAAATCTTATGGTGTTTTGAACACATATGGGCCAGGGGGGTACAGCTTTTATTTTTTCCCTGGAGAGCAGCGACCCAATACAACACTGAGGCTGGATGATATTCAAAGAAACTACTGGCTAGATGAGAAGACCTGGGTAGTGATCTTTGAGCTGACCATTTTCAATCCGGACATAGATCAGTACTGCAGCATCACAGTCATGTTTGAGACTTCTGGTATTGGAGTTGTGGATGCCAGCTTGTCAGTTCGTACTTATAAACTGTCTACTTTGCATCTTCAAACCAAGTCCCAGATAGCAGCATATGGAGTTATGACATTCATTCTGGTCTTTTACCTTGCTGATGAATTTCATATGTTACATCAGGAAAGGATGGGCTACCTGAAAAGAACAACTAACTTAATCAATCTTGCCATGAAGATCAGCTGTATACTTTTCATAGTGTTAATTGCACTCAAATTCAAACTGGCTTATAACTTAATAGACTTTTACCTTCTTAATCCAGAAAAATTCGTTCCTTTTCATGTGGTTTCTCAAATTGATCAGCTCTATGGGATGGTTGCCGGATTTTTGACCTTTCTTCTGCTTTTAAAACCTTATCGCTATTTCAGATTCATGTATGATGTGCGTCTAGCAGCAGCCACCATAGCAGCCGCTCTCCCAGTGTTCGTTTCCTTGACCATGCTTACTGGTCTGGTCTTTTTGGTACACATATCATTTGGATACCTATTATTGTGCGAATACGAATGGAGTTATAATTCTGTGATTCATGCTACCCAGACCGTTGTTTCATATTGTATTCATGTGGCATCACTTCAAGACATTCAGTTTCCATCCAATACATTCCTGGGGATCTCATTCCGAGTCTTATTCATGTTTACAGTTACTTGTGTTCTCATCAGTTTATGGCGTGCTGTAATTATCTTTACCTACACATCCATGAAAAAGCCTACCTATGAACAGCATTCTGATGAAGCAGCAGCAGTAGATTTTGTAGTCTATAAAATCCAAAGTCTATGGTTTTTCATCACTCATCAGACACCATCCACAAGGAACAGTGACCTTCTGAACAGTATAATATTTGGAAAACCAAGAGCACAAAAGTGGAAGGCAGGAAAATGATTTCTCTTTCCACTTAAGAAGAACACTGCTAAAAAAATGAATAAATTCTGTATTTCCATGGAATTTGTCTGAATATGCTGTCATGTTCAGTTGCCGTCTGTTCCACTTCACAACTATTTCTACTTCTGCTATTCATATGACTCCTGATTCTTTATGCGCTCTTAAACTATAGTGAACAATTTTTTCTGTGTGTCCTGTTGAGTGTTAAGGCCAAACTAGATTTGATGGCGCCCTCATGGCTGCAACAGGGACACCACCCCCACTTTAAAGTGTTTAAAACTGGGGGGGGGGGGAGAGAAGTTCTGTTTACGTGTAGAAAACGGCCAGCCCTTGGCAGAGGTGACTGTGGGACAGAAAGGTAATTTGTCATTTCTGATCCAAATGGACCCTTAGACATAAAGTTTGACCAATGACTTGTTCAGTGGCCAACTGTGGCTCTCTGTTTTTACTCATGAAATTGACGGTTCTTTCAACAGACTAAAGAAGATGTCCTGTTGCTCAGCAATATTACTGAGTTCTGTGTTGTTTAACAGCATATTCTTCAGTACTGAGAAGAATAAAGGTAGCATTTCAGTATATCTGAGTTGTGTGACATCCATAAAAATCAGAATTCAAAGTGCCTTGCTTTCCATCCCTGTGGACCTGATTATAACAGCCTTATTGAAGTACTAGCAGTAAAGCCCATTGTAGAAGCAATAAAACGAGCTCTAGAAAGATGTGATGCGTAATGAATGCATAGAAAGGTACAGAAGTGGAAGTAAAGTCTCACACACACAGCCAGGCCACCTGGGGCTCTCCCATCCCCCCCCCCGGTCAAGCCTCCTGCGGCCCAGCCAGGCCGGCCTTGGCTCTCCCCCCCCGTTCAAGGCCCCTGCGGCCCAGCCAGGCCGGCCTTGGCTCCCCCCCCCCTTCAAGCCCCCTGTGGCCCAACCAGGCCAACCTTGGCTCTTCCACACACACCCCGGCAACACTACCCCTGGGCAAGATGGTGGCCCTCTGAGGCATGGTTGCCTTGGCAAGAGGGGCTTCTGTGGTGGAACTCCAGGGGGAGTGGCGGGGAGACCTTGAGAGGCCAACAGGCCGAGGGAGGGAAGGTGGGAACTGCAAGGGCTGTGAAGGCATCTTTAAACCCTCACAGCCCGGGGATCAACAGGAGGTCCTCACCGAAGCAGCTGAGAGTGAGAGAGAACAAGAGTGGGAACACTGGGAGCATCCCAACATGAGGAGAAGGAATAGGGTGAGCATAAACCTTCTCTCCACTCCAGAGGCCTTGGGGATCTTGAGCACATCTCACCCCTCCAAGGCAGCAGGGCATTATCTAATGGGCTGCCTATGTAGTCTGCCCATGTGGCAGGGGCTCAAATCTTGGCAAATGCTGCCATGTTCTGGCCTTTCATTTCACACAGCCCTGTGTTGTGAGATGTCAAACCCCACATGCCATGCAGCAGTTCAGGATTCAGCAGGTGCCACTCAGTGCCAAGTGAGCCCTGCCCCCCCCCCAGTCCTGGCTGTAAGAGGCTGCATTGGTGAGCTCCCTAGATCATTAGATGCCAAAAAACCCCTCCCTACATAACAGTGACCCACCCACACTTAATACTGCAGTCAGCATACATTTGTATATTACAAAAATCAAATTATATTAAAAATGGTCTTGTATGTGTCATGCTTTAAAAAGTGTTGTTTACAAGCAACTCCCAAGGCATAGAGCGCAACCCTTTCAATTGCATTTGGGGACAAGTCACAGTTCAGTGGGAGAACCCATGCTTTGTACGGAGAAGGTCTCAGATTCAGTTGACACAGGACCTTGGGTACTATGGCTCGAATCCCTGAAACCTTGGAGAGACACCACCAGTCAATGGACTAACAGTCTAACTTGGTATAACGCAGCCGCAAACATTTATCCATTTCCATTCCTACTGGCTAGTCAGGGCTCCTTTTGTAGCAGGAACTCCTTTGCATATTAGGCGACACACCCCTAAGGTAGCCAATCCTCCAAGAGCTTACAGTAGCCCCTGTAAGAAGAGCTCTGTAAGCTCTTGGAGGATTGGCTACCTTAGGGGTGTGTCGCCTAATGTGCAGGGGAGTTCCTGCTACAAAAAGAGCCCTGCACAATATTTCAAAAGGAGGTGGGATTTTCTTGGCGGTGTCCTCCAAAGCGTGTTTGTGTGAGTGTGCACGACCACACACATACTTGTAATAAAACGTGTACGTAAACAAATAAGGACATGGCTTCTTCAGATGAAGGCGAGATGAAATGGAATATTTTATGAGGGCTACAAAGAGGGCAAAGGATGGGAGACATGGCTTTTTGAGAGGGGCAGGGAAGTAGGGACCCTGGTTTCCCAGCAACGCATGGCATTCTAGAATCCATGTAAATGTTTCATCTATGGCAGTTGGGGATGCTGAGAGCCAGGGACTGCTCCTGATTCCAGCTTTTTGCATCACCCTAAAATGCACCACATGTTGTACCCCCTGATCCTCTTCTGGTACTGGGGCTGCTTCCAGTATCCAGCAGCCGTGGCCCCTCATTTACTGCCACCACCACTGCTGGTCACCTGCTCAGACCAACAAACGCGTTTCTCTCGGCAGCAAAATTACACTCTTTGGACTTCATGTCTGTGGGATGGAGACACCAAGCTGTACTACTGGAGAGACGCTGGGTTTGTTTCAAGAATTAGGAGGGGAGAGACAGATTTGTCATCTTCTCCTCATTGTAGCTGGTACTGGGGGTCAGCCTGGGTGCACAGCATGATTCTCTGGCCACGTTCGTGGTTGCCGGGCTCCAGCCTAGAAAGAAGAGCCTTACATTTGCCTTGGGACTCCAGCCGCATCCCTGTACGGTGTGTATCGCTCTCCTGCAGACTGCCCTCGTGCCTTCACCGCAGCCTGAGCATTGAAGTGTTTGGCCAGGATCTCCAGCTGCTCCTGCTTTGGACACCCACACGTCCTACCCAAGAACAACAACCGGTCCAGCTGGGCTGGTGTGCCCAACTCAACAGTTCAAGACAGCCCTCCCGCTACAGCAGTCAAGGAGATGAACCTGTGGCTTTGCTCCTCCCCGCTGCCCGCCTGGATTCTCCACACTACCATAGTGGTGACTTGTACCGCATGTGCACCTCCTATTTCAGCTACCACCTGACTGTGCATTATACCCACCAAGGACTACATGTCGCTTCCCTCCGCACTAAGCATAGGCCTCAAGCCAGCTTTAGCCCGGACTTTCCAGTGGAACCCATTCTGGTACACATTCTCAGTGCCAATTCCAAATGGCTCCATATCACTCATAGCACCATCAGCCTGTCCTGGAGCCTCTTACTTGTAAGCCCCAGAACAATGGCCTATAGGCTCTTGGATGTTGAGAGCGGGGGGTTCTGGTTTACCTCCTACAATCCATACGCTCTGCAGAACAATTACTCTGTTGGCCGTATTCCAGAGCATTCCAGGAAGAAGGTAGTGGCTGGCATATACTTTTGCACTGGAGAAGGGGGTACTGGCGAGCTGAGAGGGGAACTCAGGTACTCTGGTGCCACCTTAAGTCTAACATCTAAGAGTGAGCCACCATCTCACTTCACTCTCAACATACGCAAAATCAAGACGGGCAGTTACCTTTTTAGCCCTGCCCAGGACCTGTACTATGCCACCCAAGAAGGAAGTGCTCCTGGTGACCTGTCCAGCATACACTACTTTTTCTACCAGCAACAAAGCATCTCCTACCTATTTACCATTGAGTTTCTCCAACTGCAATGGTACAAGTTCAACGTACATCTGTACCTTAACCGAAAGGGAGTCCTTTCACAGAAGTCTTTCCCCGAGAAAAATATAGAAGTTCATGTTTTCAACAGCGGTCCTTCTTTTTTACAAAGTGTGATCTATATTGTGTGGTTCGTTCCCATCCAGCATCCGCTGCTGCAGAATGAGTGGACCTTCAAGTTGCAGTTGTTTGATTCAAGAGATGAGTTTCTCATACAGAACAACACTTACACATACAGGGATCGTGTAGAAAATGCTACCCATTTTATTCCTCACTCTGTTTTACCTTTCAATCCTGTCTTGTACACAGGCTTTGTAGCCCAAGTGAACTGTACCAGAAGCCGATTGATATGGGCTGTTTTGAAAGCTACGATCAACACTTATGCTTCAAAGGAAAGCAACTCCCTGGTTGCTTGCCTTCAAAAAAATTGTTTTATCAAGAAAGTGAATATATGGAAACCTGATATTTCTAACCGTGTCTTAAAGTACAGTAAAGGGACCTCATTTACTCTGTCTGCTGACATACAGATGAACTGTCCAAGTCCTAAACAAAGACACAACATCTGGAAAATCTACAAGGTCTCAGACATGAAGACTACTCCTGATTGGTCAAAACCTTTTTATCCACCTGGCTTTGGAAGGCTAGATCTCGTCATGTTAGAAGTTCCTGGTTCTACTTTAGATGATGGCTTGTATCTCTTTAATTTTACAGTGAAATTAATCACAGTGGATACTTTGGAGAGTGTAGAAGGCTCTGATTCTGTGTTTGTCCAGATTGGGTCTGGTAGTCTTGTGGCCGTCATTACTGGAGGCAATTTCCGGACAGTTGGATTTTCGGATCAATGGACCCTAGATGGATCCTCTTCCTATGATGGTGATCCTGCCTTTCCTTCTGAAAGACTCACGTTTACTTGGTACTGCACCAAGCAAAAATCAGACTATGTATCTATGACGCTAAGTCTGAAGGGAAAATGTCGCCCAGATCAGGAGGGCTTGAAATGGACAACATCCTTGGATGCAGTTCAAACAGTGCCGCCTGAAGCACTTCAAGAAAATTCTGTTTATTATTTTTGCCTTGTGGTTCAAAAGGGTGACAGGATAGCTCGGGAAGAACAAACGGTCCGTGTACAGCCAAGCTCTGTGCCAGCTCTGAACATCACATGCATTGAAAATTGTGGCAGGTCCGTCACTCCCACTGAAAGATTTTGTCTCTCTGGCAAGTGCACAAACTGTAAGAAACTGAGCAAACCACTCTATCACTGGTCACTTCTCATGGCAAATTTCACTGAGGTAAATTTTGATTGGGATGCCAAGTCTACAACCGGAAGGTCCAGTCCTTACATATGTATAAAATCACTGAGTTTTGTAAATATGACAGAAGAGACATACATTCTTACTCTAAAAGCAAGCATCTGGAGATACCAGACATCCGTTTATAGCTATTTATTTTTTGTAAATTCTCCACCTCAGATTGGAAAGTGCTTGCTTAAGCCTACCACAGGGATTGCATTTCTAACAAAATTTGTTGTTCGTTGTAGTGGGTTTAAAGATAAACATTTGCCTCTTACATATAAAATCAGAGCAGCATCACACACCCTAACAATTACCAGAAAGTCTTCTACAGAAAACAGCAACCTGGGGACAATTGTGTATTCTGGTTATCAGCCTAAAATTCCACCATCTTTGTTACCCATTGGCATCCCCTCTAAGCAATATGCCTTGCCAATCTATATTGAGGTATATGATGCCCTTGGAGCATTTTCCCAATTAACCTTACAGGCAAAGGTACACGGTCCATTCAAGGGTAAGCAAACAGAGGTTACTCTAAATGAATTACATAATTTTTCCAGTGGACCAAAGGCTCCAATAACACATTTTCTTGAAAGTGGGGATTACTTTAATGCGGGATATTTCATCTACATGGTGGCTTCTGCTTTAAATAACATTGAAGCGCTGAAAAGATTTCACTCCTCTAAGACTAAACTACGGGAAATCCTTCTGAACAGGTTTGCAGGAATCCCTGCAAAAGGTGTAATGGAACTAAACCAAATGGTCTCAGGAATTTCTCAAATAACTCAGGAAGTCACGGAAGTAAATAGGAAATCACAACTCCTTGCAGTCAGAAAGCTCAAAGAACTGAGTGAAGAATTGAAAAGGTACAGAGATAAAAACATAGGCTCTAAGGAGACAGAAGTTCTCAGCACCGGTATTTTTGAAGGGCTGTCTAATATCCTGAAAGCCTCTCTGTTAGACATCAGAAATGTCCATAGAAATGGAGTGGAAGAAACTCTCTCTGCCGCTGAAATTTTAGCAGAACTCGTCTTACAAGGTAAAGTTCCTGGAGAAAATGAAACTCTTATAGAAACCAGTGATTGGACCATCACCATTAGGAAAGATGAAAAATGGGATGTTTCTGGTACTTTCTCTAACAGAGAAGTCTGTAAGAATTGCTTTTATTCTAAAATCAAGCCAGAGAGTCATGATGAGTTGCCATCAGATGCTGCAATCTCCACTGTTCTTTTTGAGTTTCGTAGAAACCCCTTCTCCTGGTTGTCCCTTTCAGAAGATATGAGCACAATGGTGACTGGATTCAAAATGACAGGAACCAGATCTAATGGTGACACAGTGGGGATCATACCTGAAGTAGCTGAAATGATCATGCCTAGAAAAGACAAGGGCCCCGCCATCTTTGAGCTGAAGATTGGACACGGCAGAGGATGCCACAAAACGACTGGAGGCTTTAGTTTTGAAGTACCTAGGAACTCCAAAGACGTTTTCATCCAGATTGTGACCGAACTGAAGTTTACTTTCCAAATGTTTGTTTATCTAGACCTCAATACCAGCCATCCTCCTGTTGCATCTTTCAGTGTTTCCCATAACAAGAACACAGTAACGAGAGGAACAAAGTCTAAGGGCCATGACTGTGCAGCTCAAGCCCCTTATATATTTTGTCTCTCCCGCTCTTTGCTCAGATCCATTTTCCAAGGTAACAGTGCAGAAAAATGGAACGTCTCTATTGTTTTACAATCAGATCCATTCAAGTGGGACCCAAGCGTTCAGGCCATTGGTATCCGGCTTTTTACTGCCGACTGCTTATCCCTAGATGGAATCCAGGGTCAATGGAAAAAAGATGTCTGCAGCCTTGGCTCTCAGACGAGCTGGGAGAAGTTACATTGCATCTGCACAGCCAAAAAAAGGACTCCAAGGACAGCAAGTCCTCAACCAGGAAGAACGTCCAAAAACAACATAAGGTTTTTGGCTGGCAAAATCAATGTGTACCCTGATCCGGTAGATATGAAGGAAGTCTTGTTGGTACAAACCAACAACAATCCAGTAACGACGGTGACAGTACTTTTCATTTTTGTCATATACATTTGCTTGGCTTTTTGGACAACAAGGAAAGACAGGGCTGATATGGAAAGCAGGGATCGTGTCATAGTCTTATCAGACAATGATCCCTACGACCAAGTATGCTACTTCGTCACAGTACATACGGGGAGTCGCTTCGGAGCAGGAACCACAGCCGACGTTTTCATTCAGCTGATAGGCCACCGGGGTGCTAGTGATATACATTGCTTAAGACACCCTGAATACCCAACTCTTGCGCGTGGAGCCGTCAACACTTTTCTCCTGAGTAGTAAGAATGACCTTGGAGACATTTATTCCTTTCGCACTTGGCACAATAATAGAGGTTCATCTCCTAACTGGTTCTTGAGCAGAATCAAAGTGCAAAATGTGCTTACCAAACAATCTTGGATGTTCATGTGCCAAAAATGGTTTGCGCTCAATAAGGATGATGGTCTAATAGAGAGGTCCTTTGTCGTTACTCATCCAACCACACCTTTAAGCAAAGTGGATTTCTTCTTGATAAATCTCACCTATGAGTTGGGAGAGACCCACTTATGGCTTTCTGTTTTTGCTCACAGCAACATCGGTTCTTTTAACAGGCTTCATAGATTGTCTTCTTGCTTAGCAATACTGTTGTGCATCCTGTTCTTTAACATTATGTTCTTCGACGCTGACAAGGACGAACTAGTGGTTTCTGAACAGCCATGGTATCTGAGGTCTCTACTGACGGGAATTCAAAGTGCCTTCATTTCCTTCCCTTTGCAGATGTTTATAACTGCTTTGTTCAAGTACACCCAGCGGGAGCCTTTGCCACAGGAGCCATCTAATACTCAGCCTAAAAAATATTCTGCTCCCATGTCTAGAAATCTTAGGAACTGGAAAGAGGGTTTGCAGAAATGGTGCGTTGCAGAAATGGCTCCAAAATGTCTAGGCTATCATTTCCAAAAGGACCCTTCCAGTGCTCCAGATTCACGCAGTCTGGAACAGCGGAGCAGAAAAAGATGGGGGCAGGTGGCAAAAAAAACGAGTAACTGTACCATTTCTGAAGGGGATGCAAACAGAATTGCAACGGAAGAGGACGTGGTTCGTGAGGCCAATGCCACCAACAATTTGAATAGTAGAAATGAGAAGAAAGGTCCGTATCCTCAGACAAAACCGCTAAATAGTCTCATCATGATCCTTCATAAAAGCCCACAAATAATAATTTCCTGGTGGTATATGTATGTTTTGTGGGTGTTGGTCTTGGCCACTTTGACAGTATCATCATTTTTTATCATATTTTATGGTCTGTCCTATGACTATGAAACGTCCTTTGAGTGGCTTGTGGCATCTAGCATCTCATTTTGTGCGAGTGTGTTTTTGCTTCAGACCTTGAATGTTGGTTTTTTCCCAACCCTGAGGACTGTCTATCCAAAATTCTGTGAAGACATCCCATGGTCCAGCAGAGAGACCTACTTAGAGATTAAACTAGACAATATCACGATGGATGCTGATGAGATGCGAGAGTTACATTACAACCTAGTCAGACTTCGAGGAACCAAGCAATACCATCCCTTGGAAGAGGAGGAAATCACTCTTTTTAAGAAAAAGCAGAAGATTCAAAGGCAAGCTTTTGTTTTCATAAAGGATGTCATATGTCACTTCATCTTTCTAATTCTTATTTTAAACATTGCCTGCTCGATAGAAAACAGCACTAGTTTTTACTACAATCAAGATATTCATACCAAATTCTCTCGGGGGCTCGATGATATAAGCAAGTTAGAGCACGTTTACACTTGGCTGAAGAATGTCTTTCTACACTTGATCCACAACATAGACCACCCAACTTATCTTTCAAAGTCCTGGTCCAAAATCCTGGGGTTGCCCAGGATGCGACAAATAAGAGCAAAAAACACGTCAAAGGAATGCTTTCACTCACGCAGTTTGGTAAATAGATTTCTGATTAGAAACAGCCATTGCCTTCACAAGTATGGACAAGACCCAGAAGATCGACAAGATCACCTTGGGCTGTGGACAGATTTTGCCAATAGATCAGATTCCAACCTTTTTAGCAATTTTTCAGGCTACACTTACTATTCAGTCACTGATCAATGGAGATATGCTTCATATGGAGAAATGAATACTTATGGAGCAGGAGGGTATACTTTTCATTTCTATCCAGAAGAACGACAGACCAATTCTACAAAAAGAATTGCTTTTTTAGAACAGAGAAGGTGGCTGGATGAAAATACCTGGGCATTAATAGTTGAGCTGACAACTTTTAATTCAGATGCAGATTTATTTTGCAGTATCTCAGTTGTTTTTGAGATGTCTGGCTTAGGCCCTGTTAACACAAGCTTGTCAATCCATTCATACAGACTCCCAGTTTTCCAGAAGCTAAGCAACACACAAAAGTTGGTGTACATTATTGTTGCTTATATGCTGGTCTTTTATATCATTGATGAAGTTTGCATGGTGGAGCAACAGAGACTAAAATACGTCAGAAATATTTCTAACTTAATTAACTTCGGGATAAAGACAGTCTGTCTGTTTTTCCTTTTGTACCTTTCCTTCAAATTTAAGCTGGCTTCTAGCTTAATAGAGCTTTACTTACATCATCCAAATGAATTCATTCCATTCCATAAAGTTTCCCACGTCGATCAAACAATAAGGGTTACCCTGGGTTTTTTGATCTTTCTTATCATTTTGAAAACTCTGCGATATTCTCGATTCTTTTACGATGTGCGCCTGGCTCAGCGCTCCATGTTAGCCGCCCTCCCTGGAATCTGCTCCATGGCGCTGGTGGTGGCCGTGTACTTTTTTGTCTACATGGCCTTTGGCTACCTGGTATTTGGCCAATATGAATGGAACTACCATACTATGATTCATTCTGCTCAGACGGTATTCGCGTACTGTGTTTCAGCTTTTAAAGACACGGCCTTTTCATCCAATAGGGTGCTCGGAAGTCTCTTCCTGTCTTCGTTTATGATGGTCATGATCTGCGTGCTGATCAATTTATTTCAAGCGGTGATCATGTCCTCCTATGAGGACATGAAGCAACCGGTCTACGAAGAGCCTTCCGATGAAGCGGAAGTGGTCAAATTTCTGTGTCACAAGATCCGCAGGATGTGGTTTATTGTGACCTGCAGGACACCACCTGAAAGCGATGCAGAACTTTTCATCCGAGTCCTCTATGGTCATTCTGAAAGGAGAAACTCACGTCACCTGGGACTCAAAGCCAGGAAAATAAATGGCCGGAAAATGGTTTACCTTGTTGTTTGATTCTTTGCTAGCCTTACATGCAATCGCCAGAACTGGAAGACAAAGAAAAATGGGAACCACAAAGAACAAAGGGATTGCCTTAATTAGGGATTAAATCTCAAATCTCAATTCTAATGAAGCCGTTTTTCATTACTTACATGAGTTGGTTAATTAGTACCATGTAATCAAGGGATAATTACACTGAGTTCACAGCAAGCATTCCTATAGACAACCTGGATGAAGAATCATAATCAACTCCAGCTTCTTTCATCTTTCTTAAAGTGTGGACTACAATGAAAATCAAGCAAACAAGGGTATTATAAATGTGCAGCAAACAACTGGGGAACAAGCCCGTTGTGCATGTCTCTTTTCTTGCAAAGGGATTTTGGTTACCTGAACACACAACACGCTTCTTATCCAACCCTGTCTTAAGATACAGCGATAGTTATTCAATGGTGTATGTGTGTGATTTGTTTTATTGTCAGATGGACAAGGAAGAAACCTAACAGGAAGTAAAAATACACTGCAAATTTTATGAGGTTGTTTTGCGGTTTTGTCATTAACGACACCCTGTATCTAATGCCGAACCTGACCTCCATGCAAATTGATAGTCAGGGGTCAAGTTGAGAGAGGAGGTGTTCTGCAGACATGGGAGATCCCTCAAGTTTACAGAAAAAAACTGACCCCCCCCTTAAATCAAGTGGGGGGCTACATCTCCCCAAAACAGAACTATGTTGACTGAGCAAATGTAAGCCGGAGGAGCCAGCCAAACTGCTGCTGGGCAGGTGGGCAAGGGGTGCCAGCTCCACCACTGCTGCCCCTCCTCAAAGTCTGTGAGCAAAGGAGAAGGAACAGGAGCCAGCTCACTTGCTGTCCCCTCTGTTGCAGAGGTGGGTAGGGGAGGTGAAGTGGAAGCCCTGCTCACCCCACTGACACCTGCCCCACTCTGCCTCCTCCTCTCCTCTGCAGGCAGGTGGGCCTAGAATAGGAATTTCCCAACCTGGATCCCCCCACCCAAGACTTTAACCCCTTTCTCCCCGGGTGTGCGCTGCTAAAAAGACATAGCTCATCACATGTCCTGTCTGCTGGGGAGGATTTGTGCCTTCCCTGCAGTGTGCAATTGAGCTCTGGGGGGGGGGGTAACCTCTCCCTGGTTACCACTGAGGAAATTTTTTGAAGTGCACCCCATCATAGATCAGATAAGATTCAGGAAAATGAATTTCTATCAGCGTCAGTGGAAATATGGGATAGATGTAGAAAGATTCCGGCTCCAGATGTTTCCCAACTATCCC
>NW_015176486.1:123059-139278 GCF_001447785.1 Gekko japonicus
GAGCAAGCAGCATTTTCCAAATGGAGATAAGCAGGTATTACGGGAGTAATGGATTTACTAAACAAAGGTCAACCTCTCACTAAAGCAGAATTGGAGACAAAGATAGGAGGAAAAAAAAACACCTTGGTTTAGAACCTTCCAAAATGATAAAAACTTTACAAAATAAGAAAATCTTTACCTGACCACCAACAGCCTTGAAAATCTTCTAGAGTCAGAAAGGAGAGATTAAAGGTTGTATTGCTTATATTTATAAATTACTTAGTAAAGGTAAAGGTTCCCTTGCTCGAAAGCCAGTCGAGTCCGACTCTAGCATTGCGGTGCTCATCTCCGTTTCCAAGCCGAAGAGCCACCGCTGTCTGAAGACGTTTCCGTGGTCATGTGGCCAGCATGACTAAACACCAAGGCGCACGGAACGCTGTTACCTTCCCACCGAAGTGGTCCCTATTTATCTACTTGCAATTTCTTGCTTTCGAACTGCTAGGCTGGCAGGAGCTGGAACTAGAGATGGAAGCTCACTCCATCATGCGGCACCCGGGTCTTGAACTGCTGAACTACTGACCTTCCACAGCCTGCAGTTCAGCGTCTTAACCACTTGAGCCACCGCAGCTCCCATAAGTTACTTATCTCCCTGGTAAAAGAGGATAAGCTTAAATTTCAGGCATTATGGCAGATGGATTGTCAAAACAGAATACAAGAAGAGGATTGGTTAAGACTTTGGGGATCCCCAAGCAATACCTCTAAGATTTTTAGCTTACGATTTAATTCTTTTAAAATTATACACAGATGGCATTTGCCGCCAATTAGACTACATCTTATATATATCTCAATCAGTAAAAAATGTTCGAAAAACTGTGGCCAGGATGGAGACTTCTTGCATTGCTCGTGGAACTGCCCAGTCATCAAAGAATTTTGGAATTTAATCCTGGTACAAATTCGGAATATCACAGGAGATAACTTACCAGCTACACTGGAGATGGTCCTGCTGTGTAACTGGTTGGGCCCTATGGAAAACAAAGGCAAAATAAATTTCCACTCTATCTTAGCAATAGCCAGAATCGCAATCACGATAAGATGGAGAGATAAAATTGGACCCTCTCTATATTTGCAGCAAAATAAACTATAGGAGCATTTTATTTATGGTAAAATTACCAGTCAATCCTTACTTGGAAAGCAACCCAAAAGCATTTCAAGCTATCTGGTTCCCAGTAGTAGAATACTTGGCTAGGGAGAAAGAAGGTAGGGCCAAAGAATTTGTATTATAGTGACCTGTGACTCTCTTTAGGTTGTCTGATTATTAGAACAGACTGGCGGTGTTAATGATACTTGAATGTAAGGGCTTGCTTTGAATGTACAAGTAATTGTTAATCTTGAGAAGCTCTTATTAGTATTCTGAATGTTGATAGTGGTATAAAAAATGATGTCAAATAAAGACTTTAAAAAAAAAAAAAAAAAGAACCCCGTCCCCAACACAGCCTCAATTTGGGCGCCGCTGCTGCGAGGCTGGTCCTTTAAGGGGAGAGGACACGCCCGCAACAAACGTGTCGATGTCATCCCCATGTGCCCGGAAGTGTCGCGGGCTGCAACAGGGCAGCCCTCCTCGGGAGTAAGCCAGTGCTTTGGATCGCGGCCTCTACAGCTGGGGCAGGTAAGGGGAGGAAGGGATGGCGTTGCATCTGCGAAGGAAGGGGCCGGGTTCTTTTAGGCAAAAGCCGCCCAATGGCAAACTTCTCTGTGTGTGTCGGTGGGGAGGGGGGGATATTCGGGGAAAGATGCATTGCCTCCCCTCCAACTCCAGATGCGGAGATTCCTGGAGACTTTTTTTTTTTTGAGGGGGGGAGGTTGAACATGCAAAGAGTAGGATTTGGGGGAGGGCGGGACCTCGGCGGGATATATATAATGCACAGAAGGCCACCTGTCGAAAGTGCCGCTTCCCCCAGGGGAGCTGATCTGTGTAGTTCCGGGACATCTGCAAGACCCACGTGGAGGCTGGGAATCCGAACTGAAGCCCGGTGCGCTCCGAAGTGCCATGTGCAAGCCCAGTTTGGCGGCCTCCGAACTATTAAGGCTTTTCAGTCACGACTCCTAATCTGCTGGGGGGCTGGCTGGGCTTTGCTTGTGGCTGGGGAGCCCTGCGGGGCGGGCACAAAAGAAGCCTCTTTTCCTGGCCACGGTTCTCGTCCCCAGCTTTACGGTTGCCTCCTGCATGGAGTTGCCAGCCTCCGGGAGATGGGGGTGGAGATCTCCCGGAATTACCACAGACTGCAGAGATCAGTTCCCCCGGAGGAAATGGCAGCTTTGGAGGGCGGACTCTGTGGCGCATCATAATCTTGCCGAGCTTCCTTCCCTCCCCCAGGCTCCACCCCCAAATCTCCAGGAATTTCCGAACGTGGACTTGGCAACCCAACGTGAGTCCCACAGCAGGGTCGTCTATGAAGCCTGGGGCCATGTCAGAGGCTGCCAGGTGTCTGTGGCTCTCTGGAGAGCATGAACTGCTGCAGTCTCCCTGAGGTCCATGCCACCTTTTTTGGTAGGAGATGTGCTTGGGCTGGTTCTGCATTCCAGCCAGCCAGCTTTGGATTTGAGAGAGATCTCCTGGCGGGTGCCGTGGGGCCCCTCCAGGAGTGGTGCTGGGGCCATTGTCAACGACTTGACTTACTCAGTGACGAATGAGAACCGGGTGCGTCTTTGTGCATGGCAGTGAATGGGTGGGGATGGAGAAATCCATTGTAGACTATAAATGTACTTAATTCATTCATTTGTATCCCGCCTCCCCCCCCCGGGGGCACTCAAAGTGGCATACATCGTTCTCCTCCTCTCCATTTTATCCTCACAACGACCCTGTGAGGTAGGTTAGGCTGGGAGAGTGTAACTGGCCCAAGGTCACCCAGCAAGCTTCCACGGCATGACGGGGGATTCGAACTTGGGTTTCCCAGAAACTATTCCAACGCTCTTAACCACTACACCACACTGGCTCTCAGAAGAATCTCTTCAGGTGCAATAAAATGGCTCATGAGCTTCAGTGGAAGTGATGCAAGCTGGGACCCCACACAGATGTTGATGGGGTCTGAATTGGCTGGAGTGGATTTCAGGGTTGTGGTGGATGGTGTTCAAGGGCCTCACTTGTGTGACCACAGTGACAACGGGGGAGTTTGGAATGATTAGGGAAGGGACTCAAAATGGCACCTGAAGTCTCAGTGATAAATGTGGGCTATACGTGAGGTAAATAACTAATGCCTGCCTGCCTACCATTTCTGGGCAGCTGACTTGGGACAGCACTTGAGTTTATCATAGTACATGGGAAAGGTATAAAAGAGAACAGTTGAACTGATCGGGAGGCTGATGCAACTTTCCAGTGAGGAAAATGCTCACCCGTCTGGATCTTCTTAATTGAAAAAAAAAAAGGCAGAGATGACCCATCTGCATATGGAGAGAGGTTTCTTCCTGCAGCTTTCCTAAAGTGGTTCCAGGACAGAGAACAGATCGGGTTGTGTGATCCCCCAGGCCAAGCACTGTCAGCATGTGGGCTGCCACATTCGTGAACAGCACCATCTTAGAGGCTTTTGACGTACCAGCACTTAAGAACGTAAGAAGAAGTTCTTAAGAACACAAGAGAAGCCATGTTGGATCAGGCCAGTGGCCATCCAGTTCAACACTGTGTCAAACACTGGCCAAAACCCAGGTGCCATCAAGAGGTCCACTAGTGGGGCCAGAACTCCAGAAGCCTCCCCACTGTTGCTCCCCAAGCACCAAGAATACTGAGCATCACTGCCCCGGACAGAGTGTTCCCTCTATACCCTGTGGCTAATAGCCACTGATGGACCTGTGCTCCATATGTTTACCCAATCCTCTCTTGAAGCTGTCTGCGCTTGTAGTTGCCACCACTTCCTGTGGCAGTTAATTCCATATGTTAATCATTCTTTGAGTGAAGAAGTACTTCCTTTTATCCGTTCTAACCCAACTGCTTATTAATTTCATTGAGCGCCCACGAGTTCTTGTATTGTGAGAAAGGGAGAAAAGTACCTCTTTCTCTGCCATCTCTGTCCTGTGCATAATAAAGCTCTGTCATGTCACCCCTCAGCTGTCGATTCTCCAAGCTAAAGAGCCCTAGCCTCTTTAACCTTTCTTCATAGAGAAGGTGTTCCGTCCCCTTAGGCATTTTAGTTGCCCTTTTCTGCACTTCTTCCAATGCTAGAAATATCTTTTTTGCGGTGTGGTGTACAGAACTGTACAGTCTTCCAAATGAGGCTGCACCATAGATTTATACAGGGGCATTACGATACTGGCTGATTTGTTTTCAGTCCCCTTCCTAATAATCCACAGCACAGCATTTACCTTTTTTTATTGCAGTCACACACTGAGTTGACATTTTCAGTGAGTTATCTATCATGACTCCAAGATCTCTCTCCTGGTCAGCTACTGCCAGTTCGGACCCAACAACCTATATTTATAGTTAGGATTTTTGGCTCCAATGTGCATGACTTTACGCTTCCCCATGTTGAACCTTGTTGGGTGTTACAAGTCAAAACACTTCAGTATTTACAAGGTTAATGATGTTTGTTAAGTCACATGTTTGTTTGTAACCAATCTGTTTAGACAACAGAATGCCCGGGAACTTTGGAGCTAATTTGCTAGTCTGATTGGAAACCAAGGTGTCAAGTATTCAGCATATTGGTTTCTCCTCCCATTCTTTGTTCTGGCCAGAGAAGGAGACGCCATTCTGCTCTTCCCGTTTTATCTTTAGCTGTAAGGATGTAGCCATATTAGCTCTTTGTTATTTTCATACCCTGTGTACCTTTTCCCCATGTTAGGTTTATAGTAATACACACCATGGACTCAGTCTCTTAATACTCTGCTGACTTACTTAAAAAGAATCCCAACAAACCTCATTTGCCACATTGATGCCACTTTCACAAGGGGTTTAAGAGAGGATGGGGAGTGTGTGTTATTCTTTAGCCTACACTGTCCTGCTCCTGCTACGTTGCCCTCAGTGCTCTGCTGGGCCTTCGTTTGGCCTGAAAGAATGACATTGTGGCTGTGGTCACAAATGCTAAATAATCAGCTTTCAGTGCACTTTCCAACTGGATTTTTACTGTGTGAACTGGCAAAATCCAGTTGGAAAGTGCACTGAAAGTGCATTGAAAGTGGATTATTTCGTGTGTGTGACTGCAGCCATAGAAAAAATCAGTGGAATCAGAATTCCGTGATCTGTAATTCCCCAGAACGCTCTTTGCCATTCTCATAACATTGCTGTTGCTTTTCTCGGGGAAGAAAATCTGGCAACTCAAGCATTTCCAAGTTTGCCCTCTAGTGGGCAGCAGTGTTTATAAATCTGCTAGGCCCTTTCCTTACAGTCAAGGTCTATCATGGGCCTGGTGCCTGCTGGTGGCTGGGATCTTGCAAAGATGGTTTGATTAGGCCGACTTCCATCTGTGCATGTGTGCTTTGTACATTTAAACACAGTAGGGACTACAGAAATTCCAATAAAAAGAGGAGGGGGAATAGAACACACACAGCCCGGCTATATTAGACTAAGATTTAGAATTCTAGTTGTGCTCTGGAGTATCATAATAAATGCCCTTTTGCTTGGAACTGATTGGATGTATTGTATGTTTCAGATTTCTCTGGGTCCATCCTTCCTTCCTTCCTTCCTCTTTTTGCTGCATTCACACGGGCAATTTGATCCATTCCCCTTGCTGTTCCCTTAATGGATTTAAAGTGCATGATCAGTGAGCAACATCTGTCTGTCGTGCCTGAGTCGTCTGAGTTCCATCCCCCCCTCCCATTGCCCCGTCATTCTTTGATACCTGATAAAGTCTGGTCCCGTTGGTCTGAGCCGCTTCCAAAATGGATTTCCTGTCGTCTAGTCACTCTGTTGCGCAGCCAAGCAGTCAGGCAGGTCTCCCTGAGCACTTGCTTTCTGGCTGCCATTCCCCCCCCCCCCCCCCAGTTAGCGAGGATCGCATGACTGTCTATATGTCCCCCCCCCCCGGGGGGGGGGGCTGCTCAAAACCTTGTTTTCGTTTGAAAAACTCTCAAAGAAATACAACCCTTTTCCTGCAGCTTTTTAATATCGTTTGGGGACGGGGTAAATGGAAAAGATTAGAGGGAGGACGGCAGTGGACTCCATTTCCCAGCAGTCTCTTCACCACTTGTGCAATTGCTCTGTGGACTTAATTTTAAAAGAAAATGGCCGACAGCCCCATGAACACCATATCCCAGCATACTGAGTGCTTCTGGGCATGCTCCTAAGAGCAGACTTCTAAAAAAATGGTTGACAGGCTGACTCCCTGGTTTCTGCCGTCTGGTCATGCAAAGAGGGATAAAACGGCATTGAAGTGTGCTAAAGCGCATGCGTGCATGTGCGCATATGTGCACATGCGCATGCACAAATATATATTTTTTAATGTGCTGCGCTGCCACTTGGGCAGCGCAGCTGTCTGGACAGTCGCACAAAGCAAGCGGTTGGGCAAGGGATGTGTGATCATCTGAACCCACTTAAAAATATCCCTGATCAAATCTACAGCAGGAACAAATCGCAGTAGGCTTGCCGTGTGACCACAGCCTGTTACAGGACTCTTAATTTTATTCTGCTGCTACGGACTAGCACAGCTTCCCACCTGAAACAAAAGTTGCCCAGTATGTGAGCTGAGCTTCTAAGCTGAGTGCAGCTTCCTTTTGGCAACAAACACCATTCAGTGTACTGAATATTCTGTTGACCTAAATATCAGAATGACGATACAAGAACACCCTGCAGGGGGGAAAAAAGCCCAACAAGTGCCAGTACAGATTTAATTTGGGAAGATTGAAGGTGCGTCCATGGAAGATCGCAAGATGATACCATCTCAGCCTGTGCTTTAGACTTGTCTGTACAGAGGACGCTTGTTTATCCTTTCCTCACATGCAAACCAATTAACTAATCATGCGCGTCTGTGGAGAATAGAAGCCTGCGTCAAGATAAGCACTGTGCAGACTTGTGTAAGAGGCAAAGAAAATCCAGGTAACTCACTTTGCCCCTTTGCTCTGCTACCTGATCCACTTGGCTCTGGAATGGTGGTGTGCGTTTCTGGAGTGCGTTCAGTTCCAAAGATGCATCTGGGCAGAAAGAGCTTAGCGGTTCAAGAGGAAGTGTGAAGAGGCTTCCAGTCGTCCTCTCCCTCCCCTAAAGCTTATTCACTTTAATCTGTGTGTGGATTCTCCCCGTGTGATAGAAGAGTGGCCCTGCTCACCACCCTCCGTGGTTTTTGTAAGGTCACGAGTCGGGGGGGCGGGGCATGGGAAGTTTGATTTGTGTGATGCTTTCTGCTTGATCTTTCATCCTTGAATAAATTGGGCCTAAGTCAGAAGCATCAGTATTGCATGTGTGAGGGGCTATGTGCACGCCCATTCCTTCACTGCGGGGGAAGTGAGCCTCAGTTGGGTGACTGGTCACATGTGATAGTCTGCAGAACTCCATATGGTAGAGCTGATCGGGACCATCCTGACTGTGACATATTGCCAGATGTGGGCCCCGGTCACGCAGGCCAGATAACGCGCGGGGGGGGGGAGGCGTGGCTGTTCGCCCCGGAGCAAAATAAAGCATGGTAGCCCGATCACACGGTCCCCCGAGTCTCCGTGCTTAGGCTGTTAGCTGGCGATCACGTGGCGATGCTGCAGCGTGGCAAAGAAGCGGTGTGGCACGATCACACAAGCGTTTCGCATTTGTGCGCATGCGCAGTTCCGCGGAGCAGCACTGCTTTCAGTTTCATGTTTGCGTGCATGCGCTTATGAAAAACATCCGGTTTGCGACGGGACGTGGACAGGCGCTGGATGCCACAGGATACCAGCGCTCCCGTGATCAGAGGCCCGCCTGTGATCAGAGGCACGTTTTCCAGATACTAGTGCACTTTCCTTGGTACTTTTTAACTCAGCATCTTCGGCAGGACGCCACGGGTTGGCCATGGGTGCGCTACGCTTCCCAGATGTTGCGGTGTGATCGTGCCCCGAAAATCCGCCCGACATTAGTGCTTTTCGCGTGGCAAAATCTCCGTGTGACCAGGGCCGTGGTTGACTTGCTTTGGAATTTCATTCAGAAACATGGCAAGAGCTAGTGTGCAAAGGCTTCCCTTCTGATTTTTTTTTCCCTTAAGAGTTTCCTAGGTTAGAATTTTTTCCTCCCTGGAGAGACTTTAATTCAAGAGAGTGTTTGTGCACGGCAGAGTACCCCGCTCTGAACTCACAGGTGGAATTAGGTAAAATCTTACCTGAGTGGCTTAGCTGAGGTTCATCCCATTGGAAACATGAAAATAACTCTTGAAGGCAGGCAAATGTTAACGATTACCGAATGAAGGATTCAAAATGCTTTGAACTCTCACCTGTGCTTCCAAGATGCTCTGACTAGGTACACTCATGCCCCTCTCCCTCTTGCTTACTAACCAAGATACTTGCCACATGAGTTCCACAGATTTGAGTATGATCATAAGAATGCCATTTTGACTCCACTCTGGCTTCTTTGATGTGCTGGGAAATTAGCTCCCATGTTGAGCAGATCTTGAATCAGGGGTGTCTTTCTTGGATAAGAATAAGGGGTGGGTTATGTGAGTATGAATTTAGAAGAGAAGAAGAAGAGATTGGATTTATACCCCGCCCTTCACTTGGAGTCTCAGAGCGGCTTACAATCTCCTTGCCCTTCCCCTCCCCACAACAGACACCCCTTTTAAGAACAGCTCTGACAGAACTATGGCTTACCCAAGATCACCCAGCGGCTGCAAGTGGAGGAGTGGGGAATCAAACCCGGTTCTCCCAGATTAGAGTCCGGCCACTTAACCACGACACCAAACTGGCCCTCGATTTAGCATTCGATTCCCGTGGCCCAGTACACCTCTGCTGGATTAGACCCTCGCAGTGCTTCCTTCTCCCATCTTCCCATAAATTGGTTTTCTTTTTGCACTTGCAGCATTCTAAGATGGAGTCCAGCAAAGAGCCTCCTCTTCAGGGCACCTTTGAATGTGAGCTCTGTGGATTACGTGTCCCGTACAGCTACTATGGGCAGAAACCTCCAAATACCTACTCTGTTACGTAAGTATATCCCACGGGTCTCGGACCATTTGTTACTGGTGGCGTTTTGTGTGGCGATAGGTGCATCTCTGCCACAGCAAGTAACGGCAGTGACTGAAAAAGTCAGCAGGGGTGGGTGTGCCTGCACGCACGCACACACACACGTGTCCTCACTTACCCTTTCCTCCTGCAGCCTCTCCAGTGGATTTTTTTTCATTCTTCCAAGAACCTCTCAGCCCTCAGGGGAGTCCCAGGATCCCACCAGCGCCCCTAGAACTGCCTCCCCCCCCCCCAGTTTCTGTAGCAGAGCAGCATCTGTCTTCTCTCTGCTCTTGGCACCCAAGATACTAAAGGCCTCTCATTTGGTGGGGTGGGGGGGAGAGGAGAGCAGGCAGGCAGCAGGGACTAGTAAACCGGGATTGGGAGGGGAAGAGGAAAAGGCAGGCATGATTTCAAAATGCGTCGCAGGTTATCAGTCTACTGTATTTACCCCATAGGAAGCTGACCCTGAATATTCTGTTTTTATTATGTAAATCTGCACTCAGCAGATTATTATGGGTTGGGACCGAGCTCTTTGCACGTCCCTCTCCCCCAGGGACAGGTCAGGGTTGCCAAGCCTGCAGCCCTAAACTTAGTCCCTTTTAATTGTTGGTTACTGGTTTGTTGTGAGCATGAATTTGTTTCAAATGGAGTGTGGTGACCTGAATTTCAAGCCTGGCACGCTTCTTCCCCAGCCTCCTGGAGGACAGCTATGTCATGAGAGATCCGTTCACCCCTGAGAAGGACAAATTCCTTATCCTTGGATCGGAGTGCAGTTTGTGTAGCAAGCGCGTGTGCGTTGGCACAGTGAGTAACATGTGACGCTTGGTCATTTATATCTCTGAAGTGAATTTTGTGCCCGGCGGCTGCAGGGACAGATGAGAGGGCACCCTCCCCCACTTCCTTGGAAGTGGTTCTGCAACCCTTTTTTTTTTTGTTCTTTGCCACGGTGTAATAAAAACGAAGCCCTTGGCTATCCCGTTTCTCCCAACGACAGCGCAGAATCATTTTTGTCCCCTAGATTGTGTGTGATTTTTTTTTTGTCCCGCAGACGCCCAGTTGGTCCATTCAGGATTGATCCTTCCTCCTTAATAGTTGGAGTGTTTATGAATATGCCGTGACATCCCATCAGCTTGGCAGGTGGGGGCGCGTGTGTGTGATGGATAATGTAAATAACAAATGACAACACACACATGTGGCGCTCTCTGGTGTTAGGTGAGCCGCTTGGTCTTGGTCTGTTATATATCGAATAGCTTTGAATTTAAAATTGCTAATCATAACAAAACTCTGACCTTGTCGCCTGAGCCATGTGGAGCTCTGTATGACACAAGCCAGTGATCACACACCCCTCGGTTCCAGCCAATCTCTGAGCAAGGAATGTGTCCATCTGTCTCTTGAGGACACCGTGGAAAACTTCCCGGGATCTCGGAGTCTGGAGCCTATCATGTCTGCTCTGCTGGAACAGAGCCTGGGGTTCCTGTGAACTCAGTTGTAGGAGGCTTTTATGTACCAAGCCCGTTCAGGAGATGGGCTGTATGTAGGACACGGTGACAGTTTTTCTGGACTATCTCGTCTGAAAATATTGGAGATCTAGTAACTCTTTAGATACTTGGACAGAGAATAGAAGTGGGCCTTGTTGTTCAAACCCGCCCGTCAGTTCACCTGAGCCCTAAAAGGCTTATCTTCACTATAAACTGATATTACGTCTATATCAGTTTAAGTTCCATGACTTCCCCCACAATGCTCCTGGGAACTGCAGCTTGGAGAAGTGCTGTGAATTCTGCGTTGGTTTTTGGCAACCCTGCGCTGAAATTCCCGTTCCTCGGAGAACAGGAGTGACTACGAAAGCAGTTTACACTTGTAGGGCGGATGTCCCTCTGGGATGAAGCTGGCTGGCTCCTCGGGATCTCCTCAGCCGAGCCGTTGCTGCTGAAACTGAGAGGAGAGTGTCCAGGAGCTTAGCGTAAGGCTCATTTCAGTTCACGCAGAGGACAGCAAAGGCAGGCTATTCCCAAGTGGAAGCTCTTTCTTCCTTTGGAGAAGTTGCCAGAAGTTGCCCTACTTTGCTTCTGTTCTGATATGGAGGCTCGTGGGTTGCTTGTTTGTGCGGTGTTACCACAGACACGAAAAGGCTCTGCATCTTGCGTCATGACAGAGAGTCCCAGTTTGGACTGGTTTTCCCAGCTTGCGCATCTTTCATCACATCATGTGGCATTTTCTGGGCAAAGGGTGTGCCCACGAAGCACAATTCGTAACTCTTTGCTTTCCCCCACCAGTCCCTCTGGCCACCGAGCCCTTTTAAGAGCAGACAGGCAAAAGACCCTGCCGCATCCAGGCTTACAGGCTGAGTCTTGCTGGATCAGACCCGGGGGGGGGGTCGGTCCCTCTTGTCCCGGTTCAACAGTGGCCCAACCTGTGCCTCTGGGAAGGTCATAAGCAGGGCAAGAACAGCAGCTAGACTTGCTGGCGTTGGGTCGGGAAATACCTGGAGATTTGGGGGGTGGAGCCTGAGGAAGGTGGGGGTTTGAGGAGGGGAGGGACTTCATATAATGCTCTAGAGTCCAACTTCCAAAACAGCCATTTTCTCCGAGTGAACTGATCTCTGTCTCCTGGAGATCATGTGTAATCCCAAGGGATCTCCACCTGGAGGATCGCAACCCCAACAGCAGCCCACATGTTGGGAGTCTGCTGCCTGTGAACTTGGAGGGGGGGGTCCATTTAGCACTCATCGTGGCTGACAGCCCTTTTCTCTGGGAATGTCTCCCCATCCATCCCTTGAGCTCAAAGGCAGAATCTACCAAGCCAGCGTGAACAAATCCAGCTCCACCTGAAGTCTCTTCTGGCTTCTCCTGTCACCGAGGTGATCTGAGGTGGGCCAGTAGCCGGGATCCTGCCCCTCAGGTGGGGGATTCAGACTCGGCTGGGAACCTTCTTCCTGAGAAGCATCCTGCATCGTGTTCCATGGTTCTTAAGCGTATCAGGAGGTGCTGAAATAGAAACAATAAAATTGTCTTTGGCCGACCTCAAGAACCCTGTTGAAAACTGCTGAGAAGCGAGATAACCGCCTGAACGCAGAGTCCAGACAGCTGGAGTGGTTGGTAGTCAGGCAGATGCCAGGTTGCTCAATCTCCCGTCTCTGTCGGAAGCATCATGTTTAGAGCACCAGGCGAGGCTAGAGCAGGCCATGAAAGAGGCTATCAGGCCTGTGTGGGATGACAGGCAAGGCCAAGGCTGGGGCTGTGGGGTGCAAATAATCCCCCCCCCCATGAGCCCAGAAATCTGTAGCTTGAAGGGGAACAGAAACCTTGCAACCAGCATTCAGCACCTAGGGCTGGCTCCAGGCTAGATTGTCCATCAGTGAAACGGGGCTTTCCCACCTCTCCCCCCCCCACACACAACCCCCCAATCTCCACATCTTGGGGCTCCTGGGGGTTTGCACAAGGGGTTTGCAGCTGGAATGGTAGAAATTGTCAATTTAATCTGGATCTGACCTATCAATTCCACTGGTGGAGGGGAAGACCCTCTCTGGCTCCACGTCTCAGTTTTTTTTGAGGAGGGACAAGTCAAAACATTCAATTCCCCCCCCCCCTCCGGTTGTTGGGGCAGCAGACGGAAGAAGCTGGACCCTTTTAAAGAAGTTACAAGGTCACAATGCGGCTCTGACTACTCAGTTTGGTGTGGTGGTTAAGAGTGCAGACTCTAATTTAGGAGAACCAGGTTTGATTCCCCGTTCCTCCACATGCAGCTGCTGGGTGACCTTTCAGAGCTGTTCTCTCAAGGGCAGTTCTCAAGAGAGCTCTCTCAGTCCCAACTGCCTCACAGGGTGTCTGTTGTGGGGAGGGGAAGGGGAAGGAGATTTTAAGCCGCTCTGAGACTCCTTCAGGTAGTGATGGGCGGGGTATAAATCCAGTCTCCTCCTCCTCCACCTTCAGATCAATTATACACCTTCAGTGGAAGTTAGCTGTGATTGACTCACACTGAAAATAATGGGGCTTAAGTTCATTGCAGTTCACTCCAGTAACTCAGGGGCGGGGTCAGTGGGTTCTGTGCCCATTGTTTTCAGCAGGCTAAGACTAGAGTCATTTTGCATAGGATTGCACTGTTAATTGGAAGAGGCTGTGCGGCATTAAAGAAGGGGGTTATCTTATATTTGCCTACAACTTACAAGAACATACAGTAATAAATATTTTGTGTATAACATTGGGGGGGGGGATTGTTTTACATGCAGAGTTGTCTCCTTTTAGGGTAAAAAATTGTGTTTCCTGAGTGTGTCTTTATTCCGACCCTTTTTCGTTCTTCTCTTTCAGGACTGCAGTCTTTTCTACGCAAAACGATTCTGCCTCCCATGTGCTAACTTGCACTTAGAGGAGTTTCCTTTGGAAATAAAGCAAGATCTGGAGAAAAGAATCCGTTCCAAACCCCAGTCTTCGCGGAAAGGAGATTCCAAGGACAGAAAGAAGAAGTAGGATGTTTTTTAGCTCGCAAGAGAGCCTCACAAGAGGGAAGCCAAGGATTGAAAAGGAACACCAGCTTCATGTGTCCCCTTCACAGAATTTTGATTATCGTCAAAATCGGCACCTGGAAGCCTCTTGGTAGCCGATGGCGCTGTTGCGGTGCCAGTGCTCGGTGTGCCCATCTGGTCGCGCCCGCTCAGGTCCAAGCAACAGGGGCTGTCACGGTGGGACACTTCTGCAGAGAGGCCTTGGGTGGCCCGGCGTGCACCACAGAGCAAGCGGTAGGCTTTACCAACATGTTTTACCCATCCTTCTCGCAGCCATATATGGCTTTGTAATGGAAGTTCAGATGCCCAGGAGACGGAATTCCATTCTCAGAACAGGCCTTTTTTCTGTACTTGCAGCATTCTGGCGAACACCCCCCCGCCCAGGGAATGGGTCTGAGCTTGCCAAAGTCTGGAAAGTACCTTTCTTTGCAGGTGTTTATTGTCATACAACGTACTGATTTTTTTTGTGTTGTTGGTTTCCATTATTGATGAACTGCTGCCACTCAGCCGTATTATAAGGAAGGAAATCATTACCACGCCCAGAGTTGTTGTGGAAGGCTTCCTGAGACAGCTCCCCAAGAGTTTTGTTTGCATGCTGCATTTTTACACACGCACCCCATTCTCAGGACGGCATGCAGGCCCTCCCCCCCAGTTTATTCACAGCAAGACTCTGAGTTAGGATAGGCTGAGAGAGAGAGGCTAGTTGGCCCACCCATTCCTCACTGAGCTCTGTGGCAAAGCTGGGATTTCCTCCCAACATTACCAGTTTTCCCAGAAGTCTGACACCAGCTGTTATGCTTTTAAGCTTCTCCACTGAAGTTACGTTTGGCAAGAAAAATGCAGGGCCCCTTGCTTTTTGAGCATTAGTAGTCAGGGGAACTTGGACAGAACCGGCTTTCTCTTGATCCAAAAGCAGATTCTCATTATCTATGTCCTGTAAATGGCTCTCAAGCGCACATCTCCCTCCTGTAGTGTTGCCATGCCCACTGCCTATTTGGCTGTGGTTGTATTCCCAGATGCCGAGAAGAGCACCAATGCTCAGCTGGCAGCTTCTTCTTGGAATGTCATTCTGGTCCCGTGGGTTAGCAGGATGGGCGTGAGAATTACTTTACCCAGGGCCCCATTGCATTCTGGGGCAGCTCAAGCAGCCTTCTACTGGCCATCTAGTGGAACTGCAGACAGCTCCAATGGGTCAGGTTTGGCTGGTGATTCGGTTCAGCACAGCTGCCTTTAAAAATGTTCTAAAACGTTTACTGTGTTTTGATTTCAAGCTGTGGGCTAGCCCCGGTGTTCTAAAACACAACCCAAAGAGAGAGAGAGAGAAAAGAATTTGCGTTCCTTCACAATGACTGAACTGTTTTGTTAACTGTTTTTTGTAGTTAGCATTTATTGTAGTAAAAATGTTACAGGCCCTATTGCCTATGGACCAGATCTTTTATTTTTTGTTTGGCCCTGTCAAAAAACCAGACCCATATCTCATGGATCATAACAGCATTGGATAGAGTTCATGTGAGTCACTACAGGGTACATCTGAAAAGCCTAAGAGACAAGTATGCAATTCGCTCATCCTGGTATCTGTGGCTGGGTGTTTTCAAGCTCTTTCCCACACAGCAGTGGGACTCTGCTTTGAGGTCAGTTCTCAGGCAGAAATGGGGCCTTCTCTCAGGGTGGCACCAGAATTAAGGAATCTCCTTTTTGGGAAGATCCCGTTAGGCTTTCACATCTAACTAAGAATTCTCAGTCGGCAGACTGACCTTTTTGAAGACACTTTTGCTGTTTAAACTTTGTGTGTGACTGCTGGGCATATGTGCTCCTCTGCGTACATTCCAGCTCCTTAGGTTTTGCCATTGAGTGCTCAAAATAACATTATGGTTAGATACGAGGCTGGCGTCTACCAAGAGCAAGACTTTTGCAATGGTTGCCCCACTTGTCTTGGAGCAGAATTTAGATTAGCTGCACACCTAGATGACGCTTTATAAACACAAACGCACCCAGTCCTTCTAGCAATACTTCCCCCAGTCTTCCTCCAAGGATCTCAAGGCAACATATGCAGTTCTGCCTTTCCCCTTTTGTTTTAGTGAGGCTGAGAGTTACCCCAAGGTCACTGAGCTTTGTGGCGATTTGAATCTGGGTCTCCTGGTTCCTAGCCTGAGGCACCAGCCAGTGCATCACAACATATCAACAGCAGACTGCTTGGGCGAGGGGGAAACTGGCATCCACCACCCCCTTACCTATTGAATTTAAATAGGCTTGAAATAAAATGCAAATTATACTCCTGATGGTTTAGCAACCTCCTTCGGGCTAGTTGGAAGTGGCAAAGTCCAGCTCTGCAAACATCAGAAGAAGAGATTGGATTTATACCCCACCCTTCACTACCCAAAGGAGTCTCAGAGCGGCTTACAATCCCTCCCCCTCCCCACAAGAGACACCCTGTGAGGCAGTTGGGGCTGAGAGAGCTCTCTTGAGAACTGCCCTTGAGAGAACAGCTCTGAAAGAACTTCTGACTGACCCAAGGTCACCCAGAAGCTGCATGTGGAGGAGTGGGGAATCAAACCCAGATTAGAGTCCGCACTCCTAACCACTACACCAAAGTGGCTCTCAGGTTTCAGGATGTGCTCTTACAGCACTGAAGACCTTGGCTGGCTA